>NW_008657890.1:29348-42465 GCF_000695815.1 Acanthisitta chloris | reverse complement strand
GGGAAAGGTGCCAAGTATGATTCTGAAGTAGCCTTTTAATAGCAGATAGCTAAAATGAGAGGTTGCTCTGAGTGGGAACACAACACACATGGGGGGAGATAGTTTTGCTTGATGTGTGAAGGCTTACTGTTTATACAAGATGATGCACATGGCATTACATAATTGTAATTGGATGCTTTTTTGTCTCGAGGCATCTGAATTGTAGCCTAGTCATTTGTACATGACATCCTGCAGCCCTTATTAAAAAACCAAAACAAAACAAAGTTCTGAATTGTACAAAGATATTAAAAATCCCAAACAGAATCTAGCAGGGATCATGTTCACCTTGTTTTTCCATAGCTCTGCGTTAGACCAACAGGAAGTTCATGGCAATATACTTAGAGGTAAATTATTAACAATGCAGACAGTAATGTTGTGATTCTGTTTCATTGCAATAAAAAGAGAAATATACTTTAGGATAAAAGTCAACAACTCATTACACAAGTCACCATCTAGTGGTACATAAGAATATGTACTACTGCTCTTTAAGTTTAGACATTCAATAAACCTGTGGTTTTAGGGTCTTAATGTCTTCAGTGCTGCTCAGAATGAACTTGTCAGTATGTACATGATACATATGTGAATATCTATTTTGTACATACATATTCTGTATTTTAGATGCATGTATTAATATATTAGTATAGAGACATTTTAAGAAAATTTGGTGTTACTCCATGCAAAGTTTTGTTCAAATAAAGTTTTTCTTCATGTGTTTAAAATGATGGGGCACAACAGTTTGCAGGCTACATGGTTTTTAGCCTTTTTCTCTTTTCTGTATGCATTTATGTGTGTAGCTTTTCTTTATGTGGACCTGTAGCTATATTTATATGTTTGTGACTGATGCCCCACAGCACACCATTGAAAGTGTCTGTATTTTTTACTAGCGAGCTGAGTTCCAGGGGCAAACTTGTGGTTTACTAGTGCTACTCTGTAACTGCTGGATGAAGTGACATCTCCCCCGCTGCAGCTATCTGTTCAAAGGGAAAGCTATTAGGGCTGACAGAGAAGCTCATTCTTGCTCATTATATTCCAAGCCCTTACAGATGAGGCAATTTTTCACTCTTCTCAGTCGTGATAAAAGCTGAGGACAAATACAGCATTATACTCTATTCAGCCTGTATCTAAAAATGTTCTGAATTTATTTATCTCTGAAGAAAATCTGTGTGCAAGCCAGCATTTTGTCTCTACCCCAGTCTACCTTTCCTATTTGCATTTATATTTAGCATCTTCACTTGGGGCCAAATCTTTGAGACCTTATTTGACTTTAACCCAGTCTTTCTTCCTCTATTAGTCACCATATGAAATTTGGCTGACAAAGAACTAAATTAGAGCTTCATAGAGAGGATGTGCACTAGAACTTCCTCACGAAAACAAAAAGCACATGGCAAACAAGGTATGACATCAAATCACATAGGTGCACTAATGGCAAACCATGACATATCTGCTCCTGGGCTGCCAAAACACCAGAGGATATATAGGGAGGCAGAAAAATTAGGTAGGCATGGTGAGAGGAAGGCTGGTCTGCAAATAAACAACTATAATTAGTATTTGGCCACATGTAGCATTTGTTGCTTGGACTCCCAAGGAAAGAGCAGTATGACCTGTTACAGAGACTAATACAATGTGCTAACAAAGACTGACTTACCCTTTTCACTTTAAGTTTGGTAATAGCAAGAATTTGACCCCTTCATGCTACTCTAAATATCACCTTCTTTTGGGAGACATTTATTATGGAGATTTCTGAAGTCAAGCATTGTGGTGGAAGATCTTTCACTGGTGAGCACTGCATTGATTGAGCCAGGCTTCATTAAAGGCAAGAACACAAAGGAATGCAATGAAACTATCTAATAATTGAACACCTGGTGAGCTTTGGGGAGGAATATTTGGAAAACCTAGTCTGCAAAGCAGGGAGTTTTAAATGCTGTCACCAGTTTTCAGTTCCTGCCTCCTTGTACTGAACCTGGTACTGGGGAAGAGACAGTACTCTCTATGTAGACTCACATACTGGATTTGGTTCCCTCAGTGGCAGAATACCATAAGTCAGCTTAGTCACAGAACCTGCCTATACCATTTATATTATCTGAAGTGCAAATAAAATATTTTACCTTAAATTCCTTCATTTAACTAATGCATTTAACTCACATTTAGCTTAGTTTAAGAGCAGGTATACAGCCACTTACTGCAGCTCAGCTCAAAAGAGCTAACTGCTTAGGTCTTACTTGTCTGTTTGAATCATTAAAGACTGTCTGGGTGGTTCTCCATGGAGTCTGGGAAGGTGAAGAAAGCTGAAAGAATAGTGTCTCAGACTCAGTAAAGTCCCTGCCTGTGATATACTGAGAAATATGGATAAACTGGGATAAAGCCTGTGGGGAAAATGCAGATTCATAGTTCCCCAGATTATGTACTACCCTAAAAAAATCATTTCATTTCTCTCCTGAATGAATTTCCTGGCTTCCTGTAATATTTCCTTTTTAAAGGCATACAATTTTACAAGTGGTCAAAACCACCTCTAGCCTGACCTTTGCTCTTAAAAAATGTCTTTTTTTTTCAAATGGGGTCTAAAAGGCAAGATATAACACTTGCAGCTTGGGCTCTGTAACAGAAGTACAGAAGAAATAGAAACCCAAACACTATAGAAGAAAAAGAAAGAACAAAGTGGATTTAACAAACACTAAGGCTCCACTGTTATTAACTGAAGGCACACTGAGGAAGATGAGTAGCAGTCACAACTACAGGTGGTGCAAACTGGCATTACCGAGGTGAATTCAAGGGCACTACACTTATTTGCACCATCAGGGACTGAGGACTGTTACTAGGGAGGAATGTGTAACAACCCTGTGAGGCACAGATTTTACTTTCTGTGGAGAATATTGTTTCAGTCCCTCCCACGGTTTGTCAGTGACTGCACCCTGGTGAGAACATGAAGAAATTGTCAGGTCTATTAACCTTAACAAATGTAAATATGAACCCAAAATGTGGAAAAAATGCTTGGATCTGAAATGAATTTCATTCTAACAGACTGCAGAGCTAAACAGTTACTTATGCATCCAACATATCAACAGCAGCCACTGAGAAAGAAAATTGTTCACCTCGCTCTTTTCAGGTTGTCCTTCCTGCCTGTTTCTTGGTTTGGTGGCACCTCATGTAAACAGCTGCACTGAAGGAGGTTGGGAGTCACTCATGTGATTTATCCCAAATAAACTACCTTGTGAATGCAAGCTTTTCATCTCCAGTTAAGACTGTTGTTCACAATTTTCATACACATCTGCAAAAAAATCTTAGCCACCAATTCACTCACAAAGCTGCTGCTAGGGACAAACCATATGCTCAGTTCTTGTAGCATCTGACTGGAACCAGGCATGTATCCCCTTATTTCTGTTCCCCGAAGGAATGTCATGTCCTGTGTCCTTTTGCCTGATATAGGTTATTCCTGAACATGGGCAACATTAGAGTAAGACCAGTGCTGCAAGATTGTTTGGAGCATGACTTAATTTGGGATGGAGTCCATAATGTTTACACTTCCCGTGAACATTCTTGCAGTAATAAAAAAGTAACTGGAAGGAGACTTAGCCCATATTCCATGGCTGGACCCATACAGGAGGGCCTGGGGGATCCTACTGCGCTGGGTTGGAATGCCAGGAGCTGTGTGAAATGACATATTTGTCCTTGTGAAAAATCTTTTCCAAAAGTGCTTCCTGAAAGGACTATTACCCAGAAAGGGTTGGGATACAGCTAGAGGGAGAATTGGACTAGGGAATTCTTCATTTGGCAGATCCTTTGCATTTCCTGCCAACATACACAAACATGCCTGCAAGAAATGCTGGAGAAACTCCCACTAACATTCAGTCTGTGCTTTGGACTGGTCAGTACTTGAAAAACTACTCTGCAGCTCATCTGCAGCTTAAGGAAGAGAGAAGTCAGTGAGCGGGTAGTGCCCTCAGGTTCACTTCCCTGAGGTCCAGATTCATACAGACTGAAAGCTGTGGACTGCAATGTTTAAGAAGTCAGAGCTTGGGCTCTTCTTGGTGTTCCCATGGCCAAGTCATGTGCTGAATAGAAGGGCTGTCAGGCTCAGGTCCATGGGCTGTAGAAGTTGAAGGTGTTACAGCCCATGGCTGTCCACCTTGCATCTCTGCCTGTGCCTCTGCTGCTCTGCTCTGCACCAGCAGCATGGTACACACTTCTGCATCTCAGCAGCTTCAGTGCCAAACTGATGTCTTGGATTAAATTTCTGGGGAGAGGGGATTGAGGTAATCTGAGGGACTGGGCACTTGTGCTGCTGTGGTGTACTAACCTGTAAACTCTGTTAGAGTGGTAATGCCCTCCAGCCAGGGATATGCAGAGTGGAATCAGCCCATCAATGTTCTTCTGTCAAACCCTCTAAGTGCTGGGCCTGTGGCTGAGAATTGAGAGTTCAAACCCGCAGGCAAGAGATGCTGAAAGCAGAGCAGGGAAGAGAGTCCAAAATGTGATCCTTCCCTTGGCCTGATCATCAGTTAGCTGTGAAGGTGAATTTCAGCCTCCAAATCTCATTTTGGGCTCAGGAGTCAGTGCTGTGCATTTAGGTACTGGCAAGAACACTGTTTTCTCTTACTGCAGGGCAGCAGGAGAAGACAGGATTCCCTTTGCTTAACAACCAAGTACTAGGATACTTGGCCAGACAGCAGGCTTTGAACTTCTGAGAGAGAGAAAAAAATAAAAATAAAAGAGAAGCAGTAGGAAGACACATTAGGAGAATTGTGTTTACATGCAAGAATATTTGTAAATAATTTCTGTACTATAGGACACAAATGTGCTCAATGGGACAAAGGACAAAAATAAGACTAGATTTGACATAACAAATTTGAAGTATACATGAACATTAAGTTCTTCTAGCTCCATTTGCATTTGGATCCAAAAAACTATATGTTTACTATTCTTTTCTTCCATTAAAAAAAGCCATTTAAATGGAGATTTTCTTCCATTTTTGAGCTTTCTTCTGGTTTTTCATTTCCAAGTCAAAGGTAAAATGGATAGCCCTTCATTTTATTTAGCATGAAATGAATTACAAGCAAGTGGGATCTCTAGGAATAAAACATCTTCAGTCTATATGTTCATGTAAGTGTAAAATGTACTGCAAGGCAGAGTGCTCCTCCAATTCTGCTACAGATTTGTAATAATAAAAAATGGACTCTAAGGAGAAGTGAGCCATGAGCTGTGTGATTTGAACAGTTACATTAACACACAATAAAAAGGTACAAAGGTTCAAGACAGTTTCCTCTTAATAGAAAAATAATACAGAACCCAGAAATGCATAAAAAGGCAGTAAATGAAAGATTGGATTACATACTTCATAAAAGCAAATCTAGACTGATTTCCATTTGAAAACTAATAAAGGCTTCTGGTTGCAACCACAGCAGGGGAAGAGAGGCAGGAACAAATCAGCAGACAAAGGAAGGAAGGAGAGATGATACACATTGCAACATAGAGTTATTGGTACTTGACTAAAATACAGTGTTGGAATGAATGAGAACCAATATCTAGATGATAATTTACGATACAGAGATACAGAGAACATTCCATCAGTGTTTGGTAGGAGGGAAAACTATTGCTTGAGTCATTCAGAAAATACTGACAGTCTGTTTATAATACCCACATCTGTCACACCACTCTCTGTTGTAATTACACTCCCCTTGATGGGAAAGGAGAAGATTATGTACATCCCCAGGGAAGGATGTACTCAGATGAATCTGCAGGCAACATTCAAAGAACTTGCCTAATTCAAGAGGCAATAGAGCACACAGTGCCAGTGAGCCACATTCCATGCATAATAAAACCAAACAAAAAGAGAGACATAGTCAACACTGAGTAGATCTTTGATAGCAAAGTAAAGAGTTGGAAACTGGAGGAAAATACTTAACTAATACCTAAATAACTCCTTGTGTGCTGCATGCAGGTAACTAAGGCTGGGTCTTAAGGGTAGAATAGAATAACAAAACCTTTAAAATGACTCTTGCTTATTGAATGTCTGCAAAAAAAAATCTGAAACAACTGTATGTCTCTAGTTTCCATTTGAAAAGCACCTATCAGGAAATGCCTGATATAAAAAATTTTTAACACTCAAACACACTGAAACTTCAGACTCAAACATATTTGTGAATATTTCCTGCTAATCATTCTACTTCAAGGCAACTGAAAATAAGCTATAGCACTTTCAATTTAAACCCAGTGTTCAATGATTATATTCTAGGCTGCCCATGCAGCTCAGCCTTGGAAAAAAGATACAGAGAATCAATAGGTTCTATGCTAATGATGAACCTGTAGCAGCTGAGAGTAGCTTGTGCTCTTCCACTGATAACATCAGTGTAATGGCAGTGCCAAGGAAATGACAAAGATTTGAACCTTTGCAAGATAATGATCACATTGACTCCTATTCAGAAAAAAAGGGGAAAAAAGAACATGTGAACATTGACTCCTATTCAGAAAAAAAGGGAAAAAAAAGATTAAGAACATGTGCTTTCAGAAGTACAAGCGAAATGGCAAGTTAAAAAAAGCTCTTTTAAAACAAAAAAGAAAACAAGAATTAAATTGGAAACAATTATTACTGCTGGACTAAAGCCTTTGTACAAACTTGTGGGGATTTGTGAATCAGTCCCTTGAGACTTCCCCTCCCCTTCTCACCTTCTCCCATATATCCTGTAATTACATTTGCAATAAACTGTTGAGGTGCAGCTACATGATGTTCACCCTCCCATTTCAAGGACACAACCAGACACCACTACTTCTGCTGTTCCACGTTTGCTGCCCATCTGTGGGAGCACAAAAAACAACCACATGCCAACCCAGCTTCCAAAACCAGGCGGGGAGGTAAGTGGGTGCAAGGGCAAGGCTAGAAATCAGCACTTTCCCCTAGATGACCTTAAGGTAATGTGACCAACTCTGCAGGGTGTGGTTAGGTCATGAGTTGAGACCTTGAAATGAGGCACCTTTTATTCCCGGTGGAAAACCACCAAGCCTTTTCCTACATTCCAGGTGAACAGGTAGTGCTGCTTGTCAGAGCCTTACGCCTTGAAAAATTAGGGAACTGTCCAACAAAATGGATATACACAGAGATTCCTACATTCCAGGTGAACAGGTAGTGTTGCTTGTCAGAACCTTATGCCTTGAAAAATTAGGGAACTGTCCAGCAAAATGGATATACGCAGAGGGGCACCTGCCACATGTGCCTTCAGTACTGTAGTGCCAGCACAACATTTTACAATCGTTTTTTTAATTTTCATCTCAGATCCCCAACATTCCATATGGAAAGGGCTCCTTGTAATTAAAGGGTACTCCAGCTGGCTTCAAGTTGCAGCTTTGTGGATTTGCTCTGGTTTATGCATATTGCATCTGAATTAGCACGCAGAGGGGCACCTGCCACATGTGCCTTCAGTACTGTAGTGCCAGCACAACATTTTACAATCGTTTTTTTAATTTTCATCTCAGATCCCCAACATTCCATATGGAAAGGGCTCCTTGTAATTAAAGGGTACTCCAGCTGGCTTCAAGTTGCAGCTTTGTGGATTTGCTCTGGTTTATGCATATTGCATCTGAATTAGCATTAAGCTAAGCTTCAAGTTGCAGCTTTGTGGATTTGCACTGGTTTATGCATACTGCATCTGGATTAGCGTAGGCTTAAGCTAATAGGGGATCTCATATGCAAAGCATCATAGGGAAACTCAAGCATTCCCTTCACATCCTGAGACTATAGTCTATTTACATCCCAGAGACTATTTGTTTTAGGCATACCTGCACAGGAGCTTTACTTGTCTCAGGGTCCCATCCACACTGTGGCCCTTATCCTTCCTCTTCCCTCCTTTAGCTTGCAAAAGAAAGCTGTGACATCTTTTGTATTTTGTCTTGACTGTAAGAGCTGTTTCAGTGTACCATGTTTAGAGAGTCTGAGGCCAGAAGGATCTTCTGCCTTTCAAACTGTCAACTGAGCAACTTCTTGTTGGTAAAAAAGACACATCTCCAGAAAACATGACCGCCTTGGAAGTCACTGAAAGATAGAGAACCTATCACTTTGCCAGATAGTTTGTTTCAATCACTCCTACTAGAACAGCCTGTGTCTTGTTTTTAGTTTGAATTTGCTGTTCTTTAGCTTCTCATTCATGGTTCTTTTTGTGCCCTGACTTGCTAGATTAGATAGAATGTTCACTCTCAGTATCTTCTCCTTGGGATGTGAGTATTCTCTAACCAAGGAGTTTCATTTCTTATGGATTCATTCTGTAGTACCCAGCACCAAATGCATAATCTGCCTTTATACTGCTCCTTGGAGAGAAACAAGTTAGATCACTTCTAACCTCTTTTATTTATATAATGAAACATGTTTATTACCCCCCAAAAAATCAGCAAATTGCTCCCTGGTTAACTATCCATCTTGGCTGCTTTTTAGAGTTTCATTGATCTGTCACAGTGTGCTGCTACCTGGAACAATATGCCAGCAGTTAATACAAGTATTAACTAACAGAGATTAATGTTGAATAATGTAAAATTATTCATAATTTCAGCTACTATCAAAGAGAAGTCTGGACTGCTGTTACCTGCACTGGCACAGATACTTTCTTTCAGGAAAGTTTAAATAGATAGTTCCATGCTTCAGGGCATTTTCAGTACTTACACTGAATGACATGCTTACTGTGATGGCTTAGCCTAAAAAAATACGTTGTCTAAAGCACAATTGTGCAGTTTCAGCATGTAAGCATTTCAGAGCCAGCAAATGGGTGGAAACATGCTTTCCCTGAAACCCCCTAAGTCACCCTCTTAAATTTCTCTGAAAAAGCCAACATACAGGCATAGCTTCACAGCCACTCTCATTTAGCTGCCCAAGTCCAAAGGTGTAGCAGTCTATGTGGTAAGGGCAAAGCTGAGGATGCTAGGATTGCCAGCTATTTTCTCCATTGCCACAGAGCACTGGTCTATGCTGAATCTTCTCTCTCAAATCATCCCTCAGCCTTGTCAAGTGTCTGCAGCCAGTTCTAGCTCTAGAAGGTAAGGCTGTCCTTCCCCCAGAGAGCATTTGTAGATTTTTTTTAACCAGGTTTGTTTCAGTGATCCTGCTTATAAGGCAAGTCACTATCCATAGTTACATCAAGAAAACAAAGAACTGAAGAACTAGTAGAACTTTTGAACCAAGAACTGAAAGCGAGAATGTGGGAGCTGGTGGGAGTGCCTTTAAAAAATTAGTAAATGCTATGTTAGACAACACACAGCTGTCTACACAAAGTGCTTAGGTTTATCAGCTGTACTATGAGTCACTTTTAACATCTGAAGAGCTTAAATTCACTAGGAGTTTATTCTCGTGAGACAAAAGGTTTAATTTCTGATTATAATGTTGAAAGCAAGAGCATATAAACAAAGACAACACAAAGTCATCCCCAGCAGCACTTAACATTTGATATCTTTCTTAACTGCTGCTTGGGCTCTTTGAAGGATATTACACAGACATCCTGTATTGCTAGTTCTTAGAATTAAATGATAGTTTAAAGACTTGCAAAATTAGTCCTAGTCCCAGGGACAACCATCTGAAAAAAAAAAGGAAAAGAATAATAAGGAACATTTATGAAAACACTGTGTTTCATAGCATATCACCTAATTTTATTCGAATGTTCATTTGATGCCCTCATCTAAACAATTCCATTGTGATAAAATTCAATTATTTTTATTTAAAATGGTATTTATGATTTTTAACTCTTTTCTATTTCAATCAACCCATTAAAATCTCTTTATGAGCAACTGAAACCAACTTTTTTTTTTTAACTGTTCTCTTAAAATAATCAATATTTAGCAATTTTTTGGTAAAATGTCCAAGATAGTTCACAAAAGGAAAATAGTCTTTCTAGTGCTGCATTTGAGGTTGAATTGCAAAAAAAAATAGACTATGGAGATATGAAAGAACTATGATGGGAAGGAAGAATCTTAGTCTATTCCAGAATACAGGTTTCCATACAGGGCACTGGAGTGATCACACATTGTTCTGTTGGCAAGCAATTTGCATCCAGATTTTTCTTTGTTCCTTCAGAAATGCTTAGTATTTCCAGAACATTATTTTTAGGAAAAACATTTCTGTGTTTCATCAATTACAGAATTGCAAGCAATACAAAATTATTCTAATTTTTAGGCACCATAAAAGTCATCAATGTGAAAGAAGAGTAGAGAATCAAGCATCAGTTATTCAAAATGTCTCTCATTCATCCCTGTTTAGCCAAATAAGTAACTGAAGCCTAAAATACAAAACCACCTTCTAATATAAGATCAATATTTTCAAACTCATTAATTTGCAAGGTTTTGGAGATAACCACCCTGCAGAAATTCCTCAACATTTCTGGGCACTCAAGGATGACAAAATGAAAACTGCTGTGCAATTCAATAATGCATTTGGCAGAAAAAGGAAAAATTATTTTGAATTTTCTTTGTATACATTCAAGGCCATATAATGAGTCATATACAGTTTCTCTTTCTGTATTATGCAGTATGTGGACAAGGAGATTATTTGGAATAGTATTTATTTTCATACTCTATTAATATGCAGATTGTTTTATCTCACTAAATTAGTATTTGCATGGTCTGTTGCAAATATGAATTTTTTCAACATTTCTTTTCCAAATTGTACAATTTTTGCACTATTTTATGGCTAAATATGTTTTGTATCTTCCAATATTCCTGATCCCATTTCATATTGCCTTGAAAGTAAGCATCAAAGTAGACAACAACTAATGGACTATACACCTACACATATAGGCAGAAACAACTATTGGAACATTTTAATATGTCTGTGTATTGAGAGATCATCAGCCTTTTTAATTAAAAAAAAATAAAAGAACTTTTGTATTTACCAATAACAATCTATTTCTAAGTGGATCTTGGAAAAAATTATTCACATTGCTGCCATGATGAAGTGACCTGGCATTCTGCACTTCATTGCTTCTGAAGCAGTCACTTCAACACTTTCTGCACTCTTACATTTTTAGCAATAAAAATGTTGTTCTGTTAAACCAAGCTACACTTATGTCTATTATGGTTTCCACATCCATGCTGTTTTACTTCTGATAGTCTATCATGAACAACTGAGATTCTTTGCATGAACTGCAGTAAGCCTTTTAACAGTTATTACTACCTTTACTGATCCTGCAAAATTATTTTTCCATTCATTGGGGAAATTGCAAAGCTCTTTCTGCTTAAGGAGTGTATTGTGATTTACTAAAGAAATTACTACTGCCATCACTGCCAAAATTATGATCTCTATAAGGATGTGGCTCAGCCAATGAAAAATGCTATGGTAGTTAGACTTCATCTGCCCAGTCTGTACCAAGACAGACATTAGATACTGTATTCTACGCAAACATTATTTAGTTACAATAAATATATATGATAAAATGCTCTTTACTAAGCTTGAATACACAGGCTAATCCTAGCAGTAATTCTCAAGGTAGATTTCAACTACACTGAAAACACATCTCATGATTTCATTCTATTATTTTTTTTGTGAAGCTTAAAATTCTCATTATCTAAAATGAATAAATAGAGCATTTTCAGTGAGAAAAGCTCTACACAAATGTAAAAATGTTATTTTGATGAAGATCGCACATCAGAGTTATCTGGGGAGAAATGAAGTTTCATCAAAGGCAGGTTTGACTCAGTAGTTCAGAAGCTCCTCTGCATCAGAGTCCTCTGCCATCCCCAGAGGAGAGTTTGCAGTGAAGTTTGCAATGAGCCCTGCTATGATACCTGCCTGGAAACTTCCAAGATCTGTCTGAAGAATCTGTGTTTCACAGCCCTGTTATGCACATAGTAGGTACTAAAATTCAGCAATAATTATCATAGTAGGTACTAAAATTCAGCAATAAAATACCCTTACGTCTCTTTGTGCCAAATATTTAGTTTTTACATGGCTATTAACAGCTTTTTTTCTTCCTGTGAATTTATCCTCATCTGGATATCAAGTAGAAGAAACATCAGGAGTTATTTATGCAGTGCCATAGCTATGATTTTACTTCAAGGCAGTCTTGGGAAGACTTTTTCTTCCCAAGGAAAATAAAAGAAGCAATGTCTTTGTTTTTTAAGCTTGGTCAATAGGTTTTGCTAAAAGACCTGATCTTTGTGGGCTGAATCCTACAGTGCAAACAAGGCTTTATTGATGAGTTAATTCCTTAGTGTAGTTCTGCAGAGGTTAGATAGACTGGCATCAAGGCTTCTACTCATACCTGTAATAGAAGGCCAAAATGGAAGATGGCCTTTTAATCTAAGGGAAGAGCCTTGGGAACACCACCTGACACTACCTTTCTCTCTTTGTTCAGGATTTCCCTTTTCTTGTCTTTCTTGCCTCCTTACTCCAGTGACAAGGAGACTTTGATAACAGAGAGCTCTTTCTCAAACATAACTAACATCCTTCCCCTACTACTTCTCTTTCTGGAGTTGAGCTCTGAAGTACCACATGTGAACTATCTCTTTCACCTCCCTAGGAATGACCTGAATTCATAGTCTAGGCATGTTCTTGAATTAGTATGCCTTCTTTTTGCTTAAAATGTCATTCCTGGAGGTCAGAACCATTCTAAGGTAATTTCAAGAAACAACATTCATAAAGTATGTATCATAAATTGCATTCATCAGGTGCATACCTTACCCAACGCATAATATTTTGTTCTCCCTGAGCACTCTCTGGAGACATGGTGCATTAGAAATGCAGATGACCAAGCACTTTGTCAAAACTACCTTTCTTCTCTCTTTCATTTTTTTAGGGAGTTCATGGCATCATGGAGACCAAAACTGAAACAGAAAGACTCAAAAACTTTTTTCCACATAGGAAACATTCAAATCTGTGGGTCTTGGTGGTTTTATTTCTTTTGGAAGAATAAATGTTTTTCTACCACACATAAGGAATTTATATCAGACATGTTTTCTTCTCAAAGCTGAGATATGCCTCCCTCAAGAGGATTTCCTTTGAGTAATTGCCTAACTAGTGGTCACTGAGCTGTAATTACTCCAGATGAAACCAATTGTCATCATTTCTTGCAGTGCAAACTGCACACATGCTCCAAAAAATATTCCCGTTAGTCAT
>NW_008657890.1:24505-29322 GCF_000695815.1 Acanthisitta chloris | reverse complement strand
TGAAAACAGATATTGATTTGACATAGTGCTGAGATGATATGATGTATAACTGATTGTACATTTCTGTACAGTATTGGATTAGACTAATGCAGCTAGGTTTTCAATCTAATTACCTCTGCTCAGCTGATGGAGAGAGTTGTACCCTGTGCAATTGCCTTGGCAATTGCCAATGTCACTTTATGATAATCTACTTAAAATGAAAGAATCCTAGTGAAATAGGAACAGGCTCCATTTCTTCCAGAACTTTTCTGATGTTGCTTGTACTTTTAAAGGAACATTACATTTTTATGAATTGGTAAATAAACATTTGAATCCTACTCATGAAAGATCACAGAAGAAAGCAGTTGACATTTCCATAGTCCTTGAAAGAGTATTTGTATCACGTTGGCTGTCTATCACTGTTCCATAAATGCACTCTGGTATGATTTGATCTTGCCAATATATGATGGTAAACACTTGAATTGTGCAGCTGGCCCTGGATCTAGACCAAAGGCTTCCTCCAGTGTAAGATTAGCTAGTGTATCTCTTTTTACTGCCTGAACAGTACCTGTTTGATAAGGCATATAGTCAGAGGCAGTCATCTAAAGTTTGGCAGGAAAAATAGGCTGTAAGCATTTCATTAATATCCATCTGAACAAAGAAAGGAATTAAAGTTCACAAAATGAGCAGGAGACAGAAAGTACATTTAATCTTTGGTCATGAGTAGCTCCATTTTTAAGAAGCAATGAATTGCCTAAACCACACAGAATTAATTTTTATGATTTCTATTATCCACTACTTCTCATGGACATCTAAGTCCCATCACTCTGTTCTCCTAGTTCTTGTCAAAAGGACAATAATACATCCTGAAGCATGTCATGGAAAGCAGGGTCACTTGAGAGTATTCTGTGTCTGTGAATGATCAGGATATAAAAAGAGTTGTCAGAGACAGTGATGTGATTGCCAAGAAGCTAAACAGCACCTTAGTGTCAATACATGAAGCAGAAAAAGTGGGCACAATTCCCCTGCTCAGATTCTTTTTTGTGGGAGAGCTCATTATATAATGTGTGATGCTGAATTGACTATAAAATAGATGTTATTTTTGTCCTTGAGAAAATGACCAAAAGTAGCAAATTGTCAGGATTGAGATGGTGTTCACCCAATAGCTCTGAACAAACACACAATGAAAGAGTTTGATTACTAAAAGTGGTGGATAATGTGCTGAAAACTGCCTCACACACCTGAGTGCTTGAAGGTATCAGATATGATGCTAACTGAAAAAAATAGTTTCAGGGAGGACCATGGAAGTTCAAATATGGAATCCTGATGCCTGTCCTTGGCTTTGATAGAATACTAATATCTCAAAGAACAGACTCCTGGATAAGTATGATCCACTAGGGAAGGGTCCACTTGGGTTTTTATTAAGAATATGCCTTACCTTGCAGGCTCAGCAGAGTTAGCTGAAAAAGTCAGCAAGGAGTTGAATAAGGGTAAACTGGCTGGTGAGGTGTATCTGTACTTCTAAAGCTCCTTCAGCAAATTTCATCACATTTAATTTCTTTAGCACTTCTAAAAACATTAAAAACTAGAGAGGAGGAGTGAGCAATCAGGATGGCAGGCATAAAAGAGTAAAGGTCTACAGTGATTTGTGCAGGAGTCTGTTCTGATTAGAATATTGATAAATGAACTGTCTTTGAAGAGCTGCACAACTTACAAAAGTGCCTGAATATATGACAGCAGCTGATCACTTTCAGTACAGATAAACATAAAGAAATGGACAAATGTACTTCTAGTGCCACATCTTAAATGATCGGCTCTGAGCTCAGTACTAATATTCAGTGAGATCATTCCACAAACAGATCAGTGTATTGCTCAGTAGCACTTGGGAAGGGGGGTGGTAAAAAAATTAGGCATTAGTAAAAAAAATAGGTTCCACAAACAGATCAGTGTATTGCTCATTAGCATTTGGGAAGGGGGGTGGTAAAAAATTTAGGCATTAGTAAGAAAAATAAAGAACAATACACAAATCTATTGTACCACTGTATGTATCCATGGTTTGTCTACACCTTGAAAACTATGCAGTTTTAATCAATACACAAATCTATTGTACCACTGTATGGATCCATGGTTTGTCTACACCTTGAAAAATATGCAGTTTTAATCCTCCTGTGTTAGTAAATTTATATTAGAGTTAGAAAAGATCCCAAGAAAAGTAAGAAGGATAATCTGAAATGGGAAACCTCTACATAAGAAGCAATTGAGCAGGCTGAAATTTCTGAGTTGGGGAAAATTATCATTTCGGTATGATAATGATCTTTAAAAATAATTATTGGCACGATGATGGTAATAGCAAGCAACTGCAAGCAGTGTTTTCTATTACAAGAACTGCAGATCTTCAAATGAAGCTGGTGTGAGCCAGACTCAAAACAAAGGAAATAGCTCTTTCTGCATCAGGTACCTGAAAAGTTGAAATATTTGCCAAAGAGTGCCATGGGATTACAGAGCATTTATATGATCTCCTTTTGTTCAGCAAGCACCTAGTAAGTGAGAATGTAATCTTGTGTCAGGACGATCATAGGAATCCATATGTCCAGACCTGCTTTTTGATGATTATGGTTTTGGTGGATTAGTTAGGACCTGGAAAAAAGAAGCAAAAAGCAATAGCAAAATGGCTCCTGAGAAAGAAATAATGCTGCAGATTAATCATGTACAGTACATTTTTTTCTTTAATGCCATGAGTCCTATTGTCACACCTGGCTCTCACAGGCACTAAGACACTCAACAACAGAGGGCTGTGTATCAGGGCAGGAACCTGCTGGCTGGAAGCCAGTGAATCAATAATGCTGTGTTCCAGGTGGTTTTAAGTGGTAGAGTAAGAAGTTCAGGGCCCCAGAGAATTGGTACAACTGATGGCCCTGCTGTGTACTGTAAATCAGTGAAAACAGCTTGCAATTAACAAGAACTGTTGCAAGGCTTGTCAATATACTCTCTTTTACTATCTATCTATTTTATTATCAAGAAAGTCTGAAACCTCTGGGCCAGATTCTTAGTGGATTAATTAAAGTTAGAGGTTTAAAGTTTCAGAATCAGGTTAAAAAAACATGAAAAAGGGAAAAGCAATCATAAAACTTGGACAAAAGAGACAATTCCCCCTCTATCTCCCCTTACTAACATATATTACAGCTCCAGCTTCA
Source organism: Acanthisitta chloris (assembly GCF_000695815.1). Classification (NCBI taxonomy): domain Eukaryota; kingdom Metazoa; phylum Chordata; class Aves; order Passeriformes; family Acanthisittidae; genus Acanthisitta; species Acanthisitta chloris. The sequence goes on along the minus strand of NW_008657890.1, from coordinate 26,149 downwards.
CAGTCAGAAAACCCCATCCAGTGAAAGTCATTGACTACATGATAATCTCCTCTACTGTCTTGCACCCACCATTTTCACACACCACACATGCCCCCCAAATCTTTTATCTTTATGGCATCATATCCAAGAACTAGGGCCTTGAAGTCAGTACAGACTGTCTGTGACTTCACCTGGCATTACAACAGACTCTGAGAATGTAAATCTACAGCCTGCTAGCAAACTAAATAAAGATCTGGGTTCAATTCAAGCTTGACATAGATACATGGAATAGTACTGACATCAGTGAAGTTATACAGGTCTGCAAGCAGACCTGCCTTCATTCTGTTTGTTGCTGTTCAGTTGGCTTCAGTAATTCACTGTATGAGGTAACGCATCAAAATGGCACTTGATAATGATTTCCACTATCACTGGAGGCATGAAGAGAAGATTAAATAGAAATCAAAGTTTCCAAGGACTAATAATAATATTTTACTAAGAGGAAAGAATATTTTGCACTGTTTATGCCCTGTACAGGATTTCAAAGACTCGAAGCCAATCACTCCTTCAAGAGAGCATGAAATCAAGCCATATCTAGAAAATGGTGCATTTATTAGGATTTCAAGACAAAGTGTTCTTGTTATTATCTCTAGGGTGAGATAGACTGTGCAAGAATGACATAAAAATATTCTTGCCTCCAGTGTTTGATTGTCATAATCTGTCCGCAACACCTACAGAATATGATACTGTTTTGCAGGAATGTGGCATCAGTCTTTTTTAGGAGGAAATATTTGGAACATCTTGAAATATGTCATTGTCATATATGTGTCTGTGTGTATGACAGAAAATAAATTCTGCTGCTGGTCTCTTGAGATGTATCTTCTTGCACACAGAAATATTAATTGCATTGTTCATCATAGGCTAGAGACATAGCCTATTGTAGCATCTGGACTATGGAGAAGACAAAGAAAAGTAAAACAGAAAGGGAAAAAATCTTGTAAGTATTTATGCCATATGAATAATTGCTTTGAAGGGAAGAAACCAGGATCTGTTGAAAAATTTCTATTCTAATCTTTTCCATTGCTATAGAATAAGTGCTGCAAATTCCCAAAATTTACCTCTGAATTTTCATTGGGTTCTGGTTGGGGTTTTTTTGACTGGTAACTTTTTTTACCCTGTATCGATCAAAGAAAATTCACCAGTGTTGTTCTTTGCAAAGATTGCATTAAACAAGCCATATTGGTGGGAAAGAAGACAACCCACAAGAAAATTACTTGGAACTGACCAGTGTTTGCCTAAATCCTTCATTCCTAGTCACAGAATGAGAAACTTGAATGGGTTCTGGGAAGCACTCAGGGCCTACAACATTCCATCCACTCCCATGTCCCTACACAAAGCAGGACCAGATGCACAATTTCCAGCACACAATTTCCAATACAGTTTCCAGCAGCCCATCCATTTCCAGTCAGTGGAAGCTTGCAGTGCTGCACTGCACAGACAACTATGGACAAAGAATTTGTTAAACACTGGGATATTTTGCATAAATATTTTCAGTCATATTGGGGATCAAATTTCTCAAACAGGATGGTCAGTTGATGCCTGGGTGAGAGTCTCTATTGCAAGCATTCTTGCCTTGTCTCAAGTCAGTCCATTGCCTCTTCCACACAG
>NW_008657890.1:0-24485 GCF_000695815.1 Acanthisitta chloris | reverse complement strand
GGAACCTGAAGACAAGATGCATTGGCTGTATGCACAGATACAGTACTGGTACCCGTCTACATCACAAACCTGAATTTAATCATTTTACCACAGTTATAGTCTAAATTAAAGCTTGTCAAAAGCACTTCATTCTTGGGTCTAACCAGGCCTACCACTCCACTGAATCTAATGCTAGCACACACATAATTATAGGGTAAGAGAAATTTTTCCCACTTCAGCACTTCCATGCATTCAACTATGTGATACTGTCACATTTATGAAGCATGATTCTATTTATATGTTCAAGTAGCTGTCATAGCAGCCTCAGCATCAAATAGCTAGCTGCTCTGCTGGTGTGAGCAGATAGTTGCTAATGGGAAATGAAACAGAGCTCTTATGGACAAACCCCATGCTAAGCAATATTGCTGCTTACTGTTGGAGTAAATTTAGAACAATTCTGTCTCTAAAAAAGTGGTCCTGCATAAATGGGTGGTTTTTGCTCAGGGTAGTGTGACCAGAGAATTATCTGTCTACATGTGCTTCAACAATTCATTTTAGAGAAATCATTAGGAACGGATATCCATCTTGGACATACAGCTACCTCACAGTTTTCACCCAGGGTTTAACTAACTAACTAACTAACTAACTAACTAACTAACTAACTAACTAACTAACTAACTAACAAACAGTTCAGACAGAGCACCAGCATCATCTTTTGATTTTCCCTGAGACATAATGGTAATTATTTCATCAACAAAGAAAATTAAATGTGAGACAGAAATGGGAAACAAAATCACATAAACTAATGTAGAATGGACGTGTGTCCCACAATTCCATTTACATGTAAGCCTAATACAGTAACACAGTACTTGCTGGTACTCCAAAATTCCCATCATCTTTTCCACCAGCTTTGTGTTACTGAGCAGAATGCAGTGATATGAACTGTGTTTGGGCATTCCTCCTACACGCTTCAGAGAAGGGACCATTTTCTGGATTTCATGGGGTTTTTTTCTTTATTGCTTTTTGTAACATGGTGACCTTTCTAAAACAAAATATGTAGTTTCATACTAGCCATTGATATTTTATTGAAAATTACTGCCTTCTGCAATCTTATAATTGACTTTGATTTGGGGCAGAACAGTGTTTACAATACTTGCTGTTTTGAATGGGAAAGGTTTCCCATGTTAAGGCAAGAGATGCAATTAGACATGCCTTTGTCTTACAGGTCAGACATCCTCTGTCCCATGCATAGTCCAGAATTGCATTAGTTTTAAAAAATACATTTTATTAAGTTTTGTTCTATATTTATTTTATACAACTATACTTATACATTTTACATGTTTATACATATACTGCATATAATGAAAACAATTAATTAATTATTGAATATATTAATTTATATATAATCAATTTACATTAAAAATCCATACGTTTATTATTATAAAATGATGCATTCATAGACAAATATATTAAAAATACTTAGACCAAACCTGTGAACTCACAGGTTCATCTGCAATAGAATTTCTGGTATTTTCCTTGACTGAGAGAAGGATTTCTGCAGATGCCCATGCAGGATGGCTCAATGAGACAAGAACTGAGCACAGCAACAATTCAAGTGGAAAAGCACCACTAATAACTTAGCCCAGTATGCCATTTTCCTAGGGTATCAGGGCACACAGAACACTGAAGAATGTTCCATCCACACATACCTGACTCAGATCTGCTCTCTGCCTCTTACAGATCTTGTCATCCAGTGTCCTTCTCTGTGAGCACAGCAATAGATTGTTCAGAAGTGTCCATGTCATTTGTGGCACTGCCAAGCTTAATCCACCTGTGGAGGAGCCTGAAAGCATATTTGATATACACACAAAAGTATTTGTTATTACCTGTGTACCTTGAACACACTACATGTCTTTGCACTTCAGTTGAGGGAAGCAAAATCAGCAAGTACTAGTCTAGTAAAGGAAATGTATTCAGTTAGTCTGTTATCAGAAGAGACCAGACAAGTAGATTTGAGCCTCCAGGTAGCCATTCTGGTGTTCCTTGCTTAGAGTGAAGCACTAATTAGATATGCCATGGGAGCCTTGGCACTGAGGATACACCAAGCAGTGGTTTATACTACTAGGACTTACTTGCCAGAGGACCAGTGCTTCAGGATATCAAATTGCCATTGGAGAAGTGATTCACTACAGATAGGTGATCATTCATCAAGATGGGATGCAATCTTTGGGGCAAACTGAGATGTTATAAAATATTATTCATTAGTTATGCCACCTCCAACAAGGGATTGCCAGTTTAGAGCAGATGCTTACCAGATTTTCCCTGTCTATTCTTGTGTCCTTTTGACTCCTTAGTCTTTCTTTGCAGACTTATGCAGGCTTTGGGACATCTTCATTGCCCTGTACCTCTGCATATTGCTGGCTCATGGTCTATATTGGGTAATCAATGCAAAGTGTGGCCCATTGCTATCTTTCAAGAAAATCTGATAAATATTTGGATCTTCTAAAAGAAGAGGGGTAATTTCCTGTTGCAACTCACTGGACAGCTCTCACCCATAACAAGCTGTCATGACTACAGCACATTTTAGCACCCCTGAGTGAGACAGCAGCAGCTCATGGGGACACAGATAAGATATAAAAAGGAGCTCTAAGGAAAGAGATTACTCTGTACTCATTAACGCCAGGAGATCATCTACCAACGTTTCAACATGACTTTATGTCCTGGCTGGAGTCCAAGCTTTGCTACAATTAGCATATTAGTTTCAATTATGTGAGCCTGCAGCTAGTCTTTAGCTAATATCTAATTTACCTTAGGAAGAAGTTTGATTTTGGCTGTCTTGTTCGTGATGTAGCTTGATTTAGAGTGAATTTTATTCCTTCTCTGGCTGACATGTTGTCTATTTCTAGAAACTCCAGAGTCAAGATCCTCTTTCACATCTCAGGAAATCTGTGATGGGTTTCCCTTCGTGCACAGCTTGGGTGCTGGTTGCTTGAAGATGTACAAAATATCCTGAAAAAGCCTTAAGTTTATATCTCACTACAAGATGAATGTCATAAGGGACTCAGCATAAAAGGGTCACCCCAAGCCTTTCAGTGTGCATACCTTGCTTAGGAAAAAGCAGAGTCCCATCAGACAAACCACTGGGAGACCTGAGAGAAAGGTCTTATGCTAAAATACTGGCTGGGGACTCAGACTTGAGCGAACTTCTCTGCTTCATTGTAAACTTAAGAGGCATGATCTGAGCAAATGTAATTAATATTTCTCTATGTTTTTACAGTGGGGCAGGTTAATAACAATAACTTATGAAGCTGACTGTGGCACAGTAAGAATAAATTCACGTGTAGTTGTGAGGCATTTAAACACTGCAGTGGAAAAAGGCCATGGATGTGCCTGGCCAAAACTGTAAGTTCTTTGCTTTCTGTTAATATATTAACCTTCCCTCAGCAGGATAGAGGCCTAAAGGGCATCCTTTATTCTCAGACAAATTCCCCCTCTCTCTCCTAAAAGTAGTCTAGACATAGCTGAAGCAACTGAGGAACAAAAGGGAAAAGACTTAGAAAGCTGAGAACTGATTAAGCTAAGAGGGAAATAGTTATGAAGGATTAAAAGTAAACATAGTAGCCCTTCTGGGCCTCCTGCTTAGCAGAGCATAAGCCATGACCAGCTCTTGTGCTGACCTTGAGAGGTTAGGAGGAGAGCAACAGCTCAAGAATTTTTGTTCTTACATCAAGCAAGATAAAGAACATTAAATTAACAATATGGGAAAATGGAAGAGCAGATACTGATTGACTGCTTTCTTAAAGTGAGATATGAAATGAAACATATCACCAGAACAATCTCTGATAAATAAGATCAGAGAAAAGAAGAGGTGTCCCAGCTAAACAGTATTCCTGGGAGTTTATCTGTGGATAATCCACATTACTCTTTTCACGGAGCTGTGATCTGATACTTAATTTTTTCACCACATTGTGGTTTTGGCAGGATGTTTTTACTATCTCACATAAGAACCAAATTGTTTTGTAGCTTTAGAATGACAAACTTACACTCTTCTTCAGGGTAATACTAAAAAATGGAGAGATAGAAAAAGGCTTCAGTGATGCACAGCCCTTATGTGTTGTTTTGTTACAAGACATGTATCATCAACTTCCCACACATTTTTTATGCAGGAGATCTATGGGATGCTCAGCTTGGTGCTCCACAGTGTGCCACCACCATCAAACAAATGACAGGAAATTGGCAGCATGCTGTGGATTTGCTTTCTGCAACTGAATGGAAAACACTGTTTGGTACAGATCTCCTGCCCTTCCCTCTTCACTCCCTCCTGCCTTGCCCTCAGGTTTCCAAAGCAACTCTCAAGTTCAAGAAAGCCTCAGTCGTCCATAGGTTCACTATAAGGGTTGCCAATGTACAACAGAACTAGCCACTGCTGAAGAAACACTTGGGAGCCATTGAGCCCCTCTTTCCCCTCCCCAACAACAGTCCAGAGAACTTTTTTTTTCATAAAGGGGAAAGCTGGAAGATAAAATACTTCATAAGGAATTTCAAGAATAATTAGAGTAGGTGGGACATGATCACTCCATCTGTGTTTGTGTTACAATTTCATCTGGAAACTAAGCAGTCCATTGCACATGCCACTGTAAATGACAGCTTGTGCCCCAGGCTGTTCACCCCATAGGCAATTAATAATTACAGCTAGCAGCACCAATGCTCTCAAGTGGCCAGCTCTGAGTGACACCTAGTACTTCTAGTGGAACTCCAACCATACACCTTATAATCTTAAACATTCCACAAGCTGCTAATGAGGCTTTTTCCAATGTAGTTCTGGAAGACCTTGAATTGTGCATCTTTCTTGCTTTAATTGAGACTAATACAAGTTGAGAAATGTGTTGCCAGTGCTGTATTTTCCTGTCCCTTCATCTCCAGGGTTAATCCTGCCTGCACATAAGCTGAGGGCAGCTGGCTGACAAACTGCCTCAGCAGTAGCCTGCAACCCCTTAAAGCCAAAGGCATTTGAACACAGTCTCATTGTACCTAAGGGACTGTTAGGAGCTCCAAAGTCAAAAGTCTGTCATACTGCTCTTAACCCTGACTGAATTGATTTCTTTGTGGATCAAGGTTACAAATATACAACATGACTAGAGATGACATCAAAGGTACACAAATAGTGCTTACTTGTATTATTTTCTGGACTATAACTATACAGCCACAGAGAGAGACCCCAGGCACACTCCAGGCTGAACAAGAATCTTATCCACATGATTTACCTGACAAAGCAAACCATCCCCAAAAGGGTGTTGATATTTCTTGCAGACTTTCCAAGATGATTCTGCCTGCTGTTGGGTTGGCTCTGGCACTGGACTCTGTGTTGGTGTGGACACTCACCTCCAAGGCTGCAATTTCAAGGCAGAATTGATAAGGAAATTTCCTTCCCCACAGTACCTTTTTCTGCTCCAAAGGTAGGTATGATTATTAGGTTACCAACCACAACTAACCCAGGGTGAATTTCAGCTGCCTAAAAGACATCACAGAATCATAGAATGGTTGGGGTTAAAATGTTGTCTAACCTAGGGAAGAAAAAACTCAAGGGAGGATGAAGGAGTATCTCATGAATGTGCATAAATACCTGAAGGAAGGGTGTAAGAAGAGGGACACAAGTTCTTCTCAGTGATGGCCCGTGACAAGACAAGAGGCAATGGGCACAGACAAATACACAGTAAGTTCTGCCTAAACATCAGGAATCACTTTTTTACCGTGAGTGATGGAGCACTGCAACCAGTTGTCCTACGAGGTTATGGATTCTCCATCCTTGGAACTATTCAGAAGCTGTCTGAACATGGTCCTGGTCAACTAGGTCCAGGTAGCCCTGCTTGAACAGGGTTGTTGGACAAGATGACCTCTGGAGGTCCCTGGACAAAATGCATATGTGCACTTTTTCTTCCCCTCACGATAGTTTATGGACAGGAAGGCATGTAATTTCTGGCAGAGCTAACTGGAAAAGTAAGTACAGTTAAGCTTGCAAAAGACAGGCAAAACCTAACTCTTATAGCAAAGGGCTGCTCAAAACAATCATAGTTATTACAGTGGATAAAACGTGAAAGGAGAAGCTTGAGGAAGGACAGATGTCACGCCTGGATCTCAAGGCAAATGCAGGAGGGGGGAATCTTATCCCTACCAGATGGCCCTAAGATTGCACAACTTTTCAGCACAGTGCTGGAGTTTGATTTTCTGCCTATAGTCTTTCAAGAAGTAGCTTCAGATGAGTTTCAACAGAGCAAATATGCACCATTGACTTTTATTCAGTTTTAAAAGTCTTTTGCAATACACTTTTTAAAATGTGCTTCTACTTTATGACTGCTACTTTCTCTTACCCTCTTCCTTAATCTCTTTCCTCCTAGGTCTTTAATTGTGTAGAAGAACCACTGTGATGTATTTAACTTTCATATAATTTCCCCATTTGGTAATAATACTCTCAATTAACTACTGTTCTCATTAACCAATTTACTCATTTATAATCAAGGGCAATGGCTTTAACAGTTCTAATAATACGCCTTGTTAATAATGTCTTAATGAGGATTATCCTTACACTGCTCTCAGAAGGTTCCTTTTTTTCCCTAAAATGAGAAAAGACATATTAATGCAAAATAACCTTCTTACACTGCTCTCAGAAGGTTCCTTTTTTCCCCTAAAATGAGAAAAGGCATATTAATGCAAAATAACCTTCCACCTCCTGGCTAAGTGTTTTGTTGGAATGAAAAGAAAATATGGAAAAGTACTGTAGATTTTTTTTTCCATAAGCTGCCATTTAGAAATTCAGTGACTTACAGTAGGTGGAGTACATGATGAACTAGTCCATAAATCAGTTCTGGCCCCAGTCCTCTGTCTTACCTGCTATAATTAGACACCAAGAAGCTCCTTTTATATCCTCAGTTGAATCAGGATTTAGGTATTCTTATCAGTTTCACTGGACATAGCAAAGAGAATACTGCTAATTAACTCAGGAAAAGAAGTAAAATCAAAATTACCTATCTAGTCAAGCTTTTGTCAAATTAAACTAAAGATCAAACCTATGAGATTGTTCTATAAAACTATCTAAGGAACACAATAAAACTACAATGACAGAACATGTGTTCTGCTAGCAGTAGCATAGAAAATTTAACGTCTAGACTAGGCAACTAATGAGACAGGTGTACCAATTATCAACGAAAAATTCTGGTATGGTCATGTTAAAAATAGAAGTTCACACATATACAGGTAAAACAGAGAAGCTGCAAAGAAAGTTTGCATTTAAAATAAAAGGGAACAGAAGTGTAAGTCAATTCATGGTCAGGCAACCTCAGAAGTTTAAATGCTGGAGGAAGAAACACTTTTTGAAAATTATCTCTATAATGCACTTGAATTGATACAGAACCGAATGCATCTTTCATTTTACAGTTTTGCCAAAACAGAGAGCACTCACAGACTGGTCTAACAGTCTCTGGGGAATAAAAATCTGTTCACTATCACCTGTGCAATGAACATTTTGCTATGCTGCATTCTGTACGCATAAAGGCCCACTGACCTCTGATGATCATGGTATTTCAAGACAAAATTTTAAATCCTTTAAGACCTCCATCTTCCAGCATGTTACTCAGATGTCCCTGTATTCCTCATTCCAGCTCTGTCAGGGTTTGAATCTTGCCTTCAGTGGTCAATTAGGATTTTTAGGTATACTTAGGTGAGGAAAATAGTTGAATCTCAGTAGTCCTAAGCACCTGATATGATAAGCAGCTGTGCTGAGATAGGAAGAAACTAATCTTCAGAAGTCAGTATTTACCAGCATCTGGAAACGTTGATTTCTTGCCTATATTTTCTTTTTAATGAGTGAATATTAGAAAGATAAAAGGAACAATGTCCCAGCACTGTTTCTGTTTCCGATAATCCATTGCAGCTATAGCTATGAAGTGTCCAAATCCATTCAGCTTGGAATTTAGCATACTGTAAAAAATGTAAATATCACACTGTTTTTCAATATTTTGCAGAGATGTCAGATCAAGGTCAGTTCACCCTACATACCTGACTACACCTTTAACCTATGTTTTAGATCAAGCACAAAAGTTGGAAGTAGCCTTAACTTTAATTTGTATGAGAAGACAATTTTCTAAAATGAAAATTTCATTAGCTTCTGTTATTATCCAGGAGGTTCCTTTGATATCAACAAATACACGTGGATGAAACCCTGTCTGCTCTAAATTGAACAAGAATTTTCCTATAGACTTCATTGGAGGTAATATTTAGCCTGGTATCTTATGTGGAGTAGGTATTATTTTCCCTTGAGAAGTCACTGTCTTCACTGGTGAGCAGACAGCATCCTTTATACAGCAATTCTGAGGCAGCTTATATAAGTGCTAAGAACTCACTGAACAAATTTTGATACACTGAGACCATATGAGAAGGTAATTGAATAAATTCATAGAACAGAGTTTTCAGAAATATGGGATGCTTTTGTGCTCCTCCTTGGGCTTCAAAACAATGTAAAACCTCTGATTTGGTACTGAATTTAACAATGAGCTCCTTGCCCTTGACTGTGTACAAGCTACTTCTAAATCACTGGCGTGCCAGTTCGATTCCATCACTTATTTTTTTAGGCTGGAAGAATTTAAAGCCAAACTTAATTAAGCTTCTGACATTGTGAGATGGCATACAGGAAACTGTTTAAAATATGAGCCTTGTGTGACTTGTTTCTTGATATCAATCCTATTTTAAATTCCTAACTTATCACTGTTTACAAATACATCTTAGAACTGTGGGGCTTTTTGCTATGGCTTGTGTTTGTCATCTTTTGAATAGATCTATGCCTTCCTTTACACTGAAGGATATGTATTTCCCTATAGAATATGTTATATGCACTCAGCCATCTCTTGATTACAATTTGTTTCTCTTCAGACAAAAATACTTAGGGTGTATAGCCTCCACAGACAGATGACTTCGCATTTCATTGTGAAAATCAAGCTGAAGCTAGAGGGGAAGAAGTGAGGATGGAGTCAATCAGCACCTGGTCTGACATGTTTTAGGGCTTACCTGACTGTTACTGAACAAAGATATTTTCCTTCCAATTTTTGCAGGACTGGTTTGACTATAGCATAAATAGAGATGAGAGAGGCCACAGAAAGAGACAGATGGAAAGCACAGTTGAACAATAGGTATTAAAACTGTGCACAAAACATAATGGAGTCATAAAACAGGACACTGGACAAGTAGAAACCATGATGTACAAAATCTTCCTGTAAACCATTGTCTTGACTCCAGCCAGGACAGGGTTAATTTTTGTAGTAGCCAGGAAGGGCACACTAGGACCCTGGGGTTATTCTACATAACCTCATGTCATATGGAGAAGGCAGGGAGTTCCCTTTTGTTCTGGTGCCAGTTCAGTTGGGCATGGTGTGTGAGGATGGGCAGCACCAGGTTCTGCATGGTGAGCGATTACTCTGCTATTAATATAGTTGTTACTGTTAATTTTCTTACTTCATTGCTGTTTCTCAGTAAAATTTTCTTATCTCAACCAGTGATCTTTACCTGTTGTGCCTCCAATTCCTTCCATTCTGCCACAGGTGGAGAGGGTGGAGGAGTGAGCGAGAGGTGCATGAAGAGGGTGGAGGAGTGAGCGAGAGGTGCGTGATCTGAGGGGTTTCAGTGGAAACACTAAATTGGGGAATACCACTCCTAAACCACACCATTACACAGCTTTAGGTCACCAATAGAATTGGCCAGCTTTGGAACTAGTAGTATATTTTTTTCATAGCCTCTAGCCAAAATCTTGCCCCTGTTAGTCTTCACTGAAATCACTAGGATTTCAGTGTTTATGAACTCTTGCACTCCAGCCATTTCACTTCTTTGAATATGTATGACTCAGCCAAAATTGGGAATGTTTTTCTCATTGACATAGAGGTAGCAGTTCATTCGAGTGTAGATTTGCCATTTGATTATTGCTTTGCACATTAAACCACATTGAACTAATGTGATGGGCTGAACTTTGCTTAGATAAACTGGTTGAGCCCAGCAGTCTATTGTTTCCCTTATGCCCCAGGACTGATGTCTTAAACAAAGTGTTTTGACTCCAGATAAGGGAAAAGCCAGATAAGAAGGTGGGGTAATGCTTTTTATCATACCAATTTTCTCTCTCCCAGTAAGGCACAACTGGCAGAACTATGCAGTTGCAAGAAGCAGGCCCAAACAGCAGTCATGTCTTCCTCAAAAAGTGCACCCAACCCATTTCCTCAGTGTTGTATCAGGTAGCGTAAAACCCCTCCCCACAGAGGATATCAGGGAGGTCACACTGAAGCCTGAGTGTATATAACCCATTAAACTCTATTGCATGGGCCCCATCCTCAAGAGATCAAGACTTCAACCATCGCTCCAATCACAGACATGGAAATTGCAAACAAGTCTCATGACCGGATCCATGGTTGGAGATATCATTCCTCTCCACTATCTACTCTTGTCCTTTAGTTCTCTTTTTTCTTTTTCTTATATATTTTCTTCAGGATAATTTTATCTTTTTATAGAAAAGAACCAAAATGGCTACATACCTCCTTCCTGCTACAACCAAATAGTTTTACAATGAACCTGGCTTGTATATACACTGGTTATTCAGTGTCATTTCGCTCTAATCCACCCCAAGGGATCTATTAACAAGAACCTGTTACTCTACCTCAGAGGTGGGCCATAACAACTAATGAATAAAAATCTATGCAACTGGCAAGGGAGGCCAGAAGTCTCAAACTGGTCATATTGCCACTTTAAATCCTTAGCTGGAAAATTAAAAATAGCCGTATTCTCTCTGAAGAATATGAACACCATATGAATGAGGAAAATGTTCGTTTACACAATCCAGACTGGTTTGATTCAAGAGTCAGCAAACCAGCTGCCCAACTTCAAAAATTAATTACTTTTTCACACACCACAATCAAAGCCCAGACAGATCTCTGACATTTTGTGGTACATAATTATTTTAGACTTCTGTTCATAATCATTAGCTTTTTAGGCATAGCTACTGTTACCCATTTAGCATCAGCATGGATGTACTACCTGAACACTTTCATTTACTTGCTCTGAAGGGTTGTGGCAGAGGCAGAACTTAATCCATCTCTCTTCATTGCTGTTAAAGAAAACCCAGGTCTATGCTAAACATTGACACTCTTGGACTCAAGATCCATCTGCATCTGCTGACACAATATCTCTGTTCTGGCCTCCTGGGCCAGTTATTACTTCTCCCATCTTGTGATGGAAAACTGGTAAACCATAGCAGAAGCTAAAAGGCCACTATTCAGAGTCCTCTGGAAAAAAAGATAAAAGCTTGAGGAAGATACCTAGCAAATAACACACAAAGATAAAAGAACGTGTTGTTCTGGTAACATGCTGTGGATCCTCAGTATCTGTTTGGATCTGGCTCTGTGCTTTTACTTATGAAAGATAAGCCCAAGACCCCCCTTCCTTGAGTCAGCAGTAATGTAAAAGTAATTGAACATCCTGCAAAAAGAGGACTGTCATGTTCCTGTATTTCACTGGTTCAATAACCTGATATTATTAAAATTTCCTGTGATCTTCTTGCTATTAGGCAGTGCCTCATTTGATCAGTTATGAAAGATGGAGGGGGCTGTTAGCTTACAGAGTTTCCTTCTGATACAGAATTACATGGTAGGCTGATTCAACCTGCATGTGAAAGAAAAAAAAATAAGAATTTATTTGCCGCCTTTCTCATTTTTCTATTTTGATTTGTTTAATTTTTTATCCAAGAATGTCATAGGCTGGCAATATTCCATGACTCCATTTCACACTTACTTAGCAATGGTATATATGATTTACCTCTAGTAGCAATCTGCTTACACGAAGGTATGCCATCCATCTTGGGATAAGGCAAAACCTCCTTTTCCTCCTTTTAGATGATATCCTTGTGCAGCTTTAGCCAACTGCATTATCATTTTTTTCCACTACTCTACTGTAGCTTTTTCCACTTTCACTTTCATATGAGACAAATATCAAAACGAATATCTGCTTTTATAGTGCATTCCCTGCGGGGGAGGGCGGAAGCATAGGAATTTGCTTTGACATGCTTATGTTTATAATTGTCTGGAGTATTCTCAAGACACATCAGTGTATTATCTTTCCTAATTTCCTTTTAATCCTCCACAGCAATAACCTTCCTTTTCATACAACTCTCTAAAGAGCTGGTGTTGAATCTCTCCATGATATCCCCAGATGTTAGGATGCTCAATGCAGATTCTTGAGCAGAAGGAAAATCATGCCCAGACTCAGCCCTAGCATGTAGCAATTTTAGACCAATATGTGGCTACATTTGAATAATAGGAATCTCGTGTCTGTTTATAATGGCAGTTGTAATGTTTCCCACAGCAGGTGGCATAGAAATGGTCTGGGCACTACAAGAAGAAAAAGAAAGCCCACAACTCTGCTAGAATCTACATTTGCATCACATCAGATATTTTCATTACATAGAACATAAACATAGAACTATGTGTTTCTTTCTGTACTCCAGTGTGGGGCAAAGAATGGTCTCAATGAACAAGCTTTGGTAGCAAAGAATAGCCAACTCATTTGCAGGAAAGAGGCTTCAGGAGGTGTAAGCACGTGACAGAGCTGACAGACCGTATTGCTCTTGGCTATATTATCCTCAGCTTTCTTACGTGGAGTCCCTTTTGACCTGACTTTGCCCCTGTTGATGCAGAATTTTCTTACTATGGCAAACAAATAAATTCTGATAACAACATGAATCAAGCAATCAATTTAGAGGCTTATTTACCAGAAACATTTCTCCCCCTCGGTAAAAACAATTAGAGCTGTTGTCATAAATCCATTGCAGGCAGATACTTCTGTTGTGATGATATCCATCAGCCATTTCAGTCCCATTCATTCTTTGCTGCACAAGGTACACAGCAGACCCTCTGTTATATGTGAACAATTGCTCTTTCTGGTTGACGATGCAAGAGCTTGGACACACTAGCTGCATTCTCAGCCTGCTGCTGGGTCTGGGAAGTCCTTCCTGGTGCTTGCTCAAGTTCTTCATGCTCTATTTCACATCTTTGGAGGGTAGCATTCATTTTACCAAAAGTAAATGTATCCGCCTAAAAATTGGGTTTAGACTAAACTACTTGACTATATTGACTCTGTAGGCCATGCAGAGAAACAGGTATCCACTAAACACTGATGCTGCCCACCTGTCTCAGGATGGAAAGATTGTTTTCTTCGTGGACTTCACCCTCTCCTTTCAGTAGAACAGAGAAGTGTCATGAACTGACCTGGCAAGAATTTTGAAATACTGATGCAGGCTGTGATAAGCAACATTATACCATATTTATGGCTTTTTAGTTTTCTGTGCAAGCAAACAAGAATTAGAAATACCATGTGTGTAACAGTGATGTCCAGTATACATCACTACAAATACATATATATACATATAAAACAATATATACAGAGCTGTATCATTACATGACTTTGTGACAATGTGCAACAGCTACTATAAGGAAAGTCAATATGTATAGCTGACATACCATAAATATACCTCCATGTCAATCCATATGACAAGGCTGTGACTGAATTTGTTTTTGTTATGATCTAGTTGACTATATAGAGATATATCTGCTAGCCTTTACATGGCACATCCTTCCCCTTTCCCAATACAGCTGCTTAAATTGTGACTAGAAAACTGTAACAGGCTCCCTGTACCAGAAAAATAAACTTAAATTATGAGACTAGGAACTACATTTTCCTGTTCTTTGTATTCTTCCACTAATTCATCCTTTTCCCAGTTCTCCTCTTCTGCACTGTTTTTCTGAGTCTTTATGTTCTTCCCTCCCCTTTATTCCCTTTAGGTTATCTGCCAGTTTAAAACTGTAACAGCACAGTAACCATTTCTCACGCTTTTAATGACAGCTCATAATTGCTGGCAAGAAAGAGAAGCAAACCATGTGAAAATGTGTATGCATAAAATTGTCATAATGTCATACACAATTCTGAGATCAGTAATGAGGAGGCTGGGACTTAGTTAAGATAGCTAGACAGCAAATATATATCAGGAAGAAAAGGCAGAATATAAAAATGAATAAAATAGTGGCTATGGAAAGCTATATTAATGTAATAAGGAAAGCTATGTTATACTCAGAAAAAAGCAGTTCTCTTTGGGTAGCATAGATAACATGACAATTTACTTCAGGTACAAGTGGCAATGAATGACATTTGTGGCACCTAACTGGTGCCATTCCACTATTATTCTGCAGGAGAGGTGGTGACTCCCCAGAGAGAAACTGCCTGCCTTGCTGTAATCACTGCCACTGAAAGCATCATATGTTGGGCTGCTGCTATGAACCCAACCACAAAACTCTTTCACAAGCCAAGTTCCTGGGACCGTGGGTCATGCAAGCTCATGAACTTGCTTCACTACTGATAATTTCTTGATTTACTTCTGCACTTCTGATTCTCAGCCTGTGCTATTTCTCTGAGGCAACAGACCAGACATTTTAAAGGCCTCTCCTTACCAGGAAGAGGAAAAGGTGACAAATTCTTCCAAAGATCCTGTTGAATGCAGCAAGATGGGATTTTATGAGAGAGAGAGAGTTGGAGGTGTATCATGGTTTGTTACTTTTTGGAGCAAACTTTACAGCTCCTGCCTCCATTGGAACCTTGTAGAAACACAGCAGTGTTCACAGTTTAGACAGAAATATCATGAAATCAGTACTGGGTTATTGGGTGAATGGGAGGAATTGCAGTCCATCTCTGCTATAAAATGTGGCTTTAGAAAGGCCACCTTTGCTAAGGACTTGGCAGTCTGTTAATTAAGACAATACCTTTCTGTATCTGCTGCTCCCAAGAAAAGGCTTTTAGACTAAAGGTAAAAGCTGAAGTAGTGAAGTTGAGAAGAATTCACCTCTTTACATTCCTATGGGAAAAACTTGGTTGCACTAACAGTAGATTTAAGTCACAGCAGTCAACCCCAAAAAAAGACTCTGTGTGCAATGCCAAATATCCAGTTCTTACTTACCCCAAATCATCTGCTCTTGAAAATCTGATTGTGTCTCCTGAGGTTTGCATAAGTGGTTCCAGTAATTGGAGATGCACTTGGCCAGCTTCCATATAAGTCAAGCTCCCCTCAATTAGAAAGACATGCCTGTGTTCCCCACGGATTTGCCTCATTAGGACATCTGTATTCATTTCTGCAGACCCGTAAGAGTATTCACATTCAAGGTTACCTAGCAAACATGCTCCTCAGAAACACCAAGTGATTCCTGTGTCAACACAGATATTATAGTGTGTTGACTCTGATTAGGATAAACTGGGGATAGGGAGGCGGGGAGTAGGCAAGGGGAAATGACAAGAAACTGAAAATCTGCTTGTGATCTATTCTACAAATGTCAAAGGAGGTGAGATTTTTGGAGGTTTTGTGTTAGAACTTTTTTTTTTTTTTACTTTTCTATGGATAGCTGAGCATTTTGAGAAGGGAGAGAAATGAACTGCCCAGGTGTTTTGGAGTTCAGAGGAGAAAAGGAGGTACACTTTTGCCACAGTAGAGAAGCTGTCATGCAAATCTATTTCAGTGATGTGTTTCTGGGCATGTGGAGAAGAGATCCTAGATTTCCATAGCCCTCTTTAAAACAGCTTGCACACAGCAGTGAGGTCTCATAGGCAAATGACCTCCATTCACATGACTAGCAAGACTTGGCTGACTAGCTTTAATAGTTAGTCTGTAATGTAAAAACATATAAAATACTAATCTTAGACACAGCTTACATTTTCCTTCTTCCTGGCCTGATTCTGATCTCAGCAAATCAAGTTAGTGGCTGATTAGTACCAGACTTCATGTCTAGAACATGAACCACTTGTTATTATGCAGTATTTCCCTTATTATATTCTCATTTGAGGCAGGAGAAAGTAATTTTCTTTCTGGGATCTGAATGAGATGGCCACAGCTGTAAGGTTCCATTACAGGTGGGTTGATGGGACAGCTGAGTCAAGAACATCTTTGCTGAACAAGCTAAGGAGTAAGGGTTCTTTCTGCTGGCAATGGAAGCTAATATTAAGTGTACAGGATGAGGAAATGACTGAGTTTCACAGCCCTCTCTGTAGATCTGAGTGTCAACAACTTCCCATCACAGAATACTCTGGCTGATGTCCAAGGTACTTAGATGATTTTCAAACATGTATTTCTTTGCTTCAGTGTTTTCCACACTTAATGCCTATTCTCAGAAATATCCCATTAACATTCTCTTTTCTGTAAGTGCCCCTAGTGACTTGACATTTGGGAATAAGCGGCTTATGTGGCCTGAGATGTCAGTTAATTTTAGCAGAGGCAAGGCTAGAGATGGCAGTCCTCCCCACACAAAAATATGGGTGGCATGCTCATAAATCCAAATGTTAGTGGTTTGAAAAGGCCAACAGCTTCTCCCCCTGTTTCATGGAAAGGAAACAGAGATAATTTCAATGCAAAAAGGGGCATCTGCATATATTTGCTATGTGAGCTTACTGGCATGTATCCCTGCCAACATGGCCAGCTTTATTAGAATCTTGGTCAAATACTCAAATCTGGCATATTTTCCTACTTTGTGTCTTTTGTCTTCAAATACTGTTGCTATGTCTGGAAAGCACTGCCAAAGCAAAATAATCTATTTCAGAGCACTGGTTTCAGTGTAGCCTGGATTCTGGCAAGCAAAATTTCACCTGGGGGAGAAAAAAAGTAACCCCTTGTTACTGTAGCTCACTGGGACTGGACTGATCTTGTGATTAACTATTTATGGGTATCATCCCCACACAGCTAGTGGTCTAGAGGAAGTATCCAGAGTGAGGCTCTGCCCTTAGGGAGAGCTGTAGCCACATACACCTCTCACCCTAGAATCAGAGCTGCACAGGGTAAATCATAAGCAGTCAACATGATGGTCTTCAGGGTCTGCAGCAGGCACAGCCTCACTGTCCTCCCCATGACAGGACACCTTATTAAAAAATGCTACTGCAAAGGAGGAAAGAGAAGAGGAAATCATTTACCTCTGTACTTAAATATCATGGGGAAAGATGCAGGTTACTGAATCCTGGGACTGAAGAATCCTGCTTTCTGTAGGTTGATGTCTTGAGGCTCATTGATATTTCTGTACAGAATGGTACAAGTTATGGCTGAAATTCTGCCCAGAGCTAGGGCAGCTGTAAAGTTAAGAGGCTCTGCTCCCTGGTGTTCCACTGCACTCACCATGAGGGTGTTTGCAACAAGGTTCCTGGTCTTCCTCCCTTCTTGTCTTCCATGCCCTTTTTTTTCCTCGAGTTTGGGTGATATCACACAACTAGTTCAAAAATTACTGTGAGTACAGATCAACAAATGCCTATGCCCATAAGCACAAGTTTTTATAGGACACCCTGTGTCTCCATCAGCTGTATAATTATTCCAATAGAAATATCTTTAAATAGAGAAGCCTGAAAAAATAAAAAACCCTCCTGCCTGGAAGTGACCTTTTTGTTATTCTGAGTCTCTGGCAAATCTGGCTGCAGGTCACACTTGTATCAGTGCTCAGTGCAACCCTGTTCCCTTGTCCTGCACCAGGCAATTGTTCCCAGAGCTGGCTGAACTGTTCAGTCCTCCTTAGCAGACTCCAACTTGTGCACAGCACTGTTTTCCACCTTACTTCAGGTCTCCAAGTGACACAAAGTAGAGGTCAGGCCTGGAAGGAAAAAACTATGTAGGCCCACCTCACTGGTTTTGTTATATATATCATGCTGTGAGTTCAGAGACCATTTGAGTGGATACTGAGGACACTTAAAGGTTTTTTACTTTATCCCGTATCACATAGAGATCTGTAAATCTAGGCATGTGGGGAGAAGATAGGCTAAATATATTCTTGTAAAATCTGTCACAGCTAATTTGCTAGCCCATGACTGCATTTTTAGAGTGGGCTGCTCTCACTGACTGTAATGGTGCATTGGCTGAAACAGGTTAGTTCTCGTTAATGTTATAGTGTTCAGTGGAAAACAGTAATTCTCAGGGTACCTAGGTATTTCAGAGCTAGAAAAAGAAAAGGCTGACACTGTTGGAGCAGGAAAGAAGTGAGACACTGGTTTCACAAGGAGTTAAGTACATACTAAGCGGCAATATTAAAATGTAAATTTTCATTGGTCTCCTTTAAGATTATCCATTGTTGAGCAAAGCTCTCATTAAAGCAAGGCACAAAAGTACAAACTCTGGACAGAGTGACAGCTTTAAAAGTTGATTTTGCAGCTTGTGTTAAATTTCATTCCATTTTTAAGCTGTCTATACTTCTGATAACCAGGGCCTGCTTTGTGCTGGGCTGAAGGATTACAGAAGCTAAGGTGTACAGCTTTTTTGTGGACTTCTCTACATTTCAAACATTGGCCATTAAAATGGGAAAAACTTATTTTCCTGAAGAATTTCAATCACAGAAGTATTGGAGATTTTTATTCCCCACCCTAAAGTTTCTGCTCCCTTTTTTGAGATGCAAGAAGTTATTACTTGTGACTGGAAAAACCTAGGACACTGTCAGTTTTGAGATAAATCATGATTTGATGCATTACAGCCATTGTCCTCCACGTTCTGGGACACAGACTGAAATGATCAGCATTTGGAGGAGAAACAGTCCTATAATCCTAGGCATCGAGTGCTCAGGTTTGGCTCTGATTTAAAGTTCTGTTGTAAAATTATAAACCTCAAATTATCCAGGAAATATGAGGCCAGATCTCTTAAAGCACTACACATCAGTGATACAATGAAATACCTTAATATATTCATATGACTGCCCCCTTATTTGTCTTTGTGCCTTTCAGGGCTCTGTCAAGTTGAGGTACAGGCCATGCCAAAACATCTGGTGCATAACGAAATCAAGGCCAAAAAGATTAGGCATGAGCCTCAGACTGAGGGACACTGGCCAAGGGGAAATTCATAGACTCACTTCTTTGCCTTTCGGTGTGTCTTAGGTGTGTTTTGCAGTATGTGCCTTAAATCCTGCTGCTGACTCTGGCTCCCTTCTGTCTCTTCTAGCTACATTCTGTTTTCTTTCCTATAGCTTTACTACCTATGCCCTGAGTAACAGCTCTCACTACTGAGGACCGGTTTGTTGTGACAAAATCTTTTCATTTCTCTTCCCTGTAGAATCACAGGGAATTATTTAAAATCAGTTTTCCCAGTTACAATTGACTAATCTATCTGGTCTTCACTATGATTCCTAGAACATTTCCTTCTGATCATAGACTACCATCATCATAGTTGCAAATCAGCCTTGACCTGAAGAGAAATTCTGCAGAACCACAACTGACCTCTCCCCTTTTCACATATATAGGCAAACAGAAGTTTCTAACTCTAAAATTCCCAAATATTACATCAGATTTGGAAGTGATGAGACAAAAATATGGAGATCAGCACATCTTATGGTTTCTGAGTTTAGTTTAACCTCAAAGTGATAGAATAGGGTTGCAGGTGACACAATTACCCTTTATTCTGAGTGTAGTCCAGCCTGTAAACCACACTTCCTTGTGTGCCTCAAACAGAAGGGATACCACAGAAACTTGGTATAAAGTTGCCAGAGCAGAATATCAGGTTTTTCAGTGATTGCCATTATGGAGTGCTGCTGCCAGCTGCAGAAGAATGGAGGTACATGCAGAGACACGAAAGTCTGGCAGGCTTTACTGCTAGATTTGATTTTGAAAAATCCTCTAAGTCTCTCTTTATAAGCAAGAGACATAATGTCTAATTTGAAATAAAATGTCTAAGTCATAATGGCAATCCAATGACATTCCAAGTATTCTTCTCTCACATGTTCATCCTACGACATTAGCAGCATCTTCTTGTGGTCCTAGGAATCATTTCACTGACACTACTGTTGTTCCTGGGCACAGCTTCCACAGTGACATCTGTGACTTTACAAGACCAGGGAGTGGAACAACCAATTAATTTCCTCATGGCTCTATTTCTCCTCATATGCTGCGTTTGGATGTTCTTTCACACCCCCTACAATGTGAATATACTAATGGAAAAAAATCTTCATTTTATAAATGATTTGCCTACCCAGTTCCACTGGTTTACTTTCATCTTTAATTGTGCACCTGAAAATTCATTGGCATGTTGCTTTCTCTTTTTCTGAGATTTATACAGACAAGACAATTGGACAGGGAAGGCAATACTGGACAGGGAAAGCAACATTCACCACAATCACCTTTAAATTGTTGCTGCTCAGTGCTGAATTTGTGTTTCTACTCATATAAACTAATGTAGGTCAAAGAGAAGCAAGAGAATAAACAGCAAGGGCTGATTTTTTCCAATGGAACTCCAAAGAGTCACAAATAGTATGTGCTAGTGTGTAGCTTTACATGACAGTAGACATATATTTACATATACAAAATATGTTGTTAGCCACACAGTTCTCTGTGAGCATGAAATGTCCCATTTCCTGCACAAACACAAACACTTGCAGATATCCTGAGCATATTTTTGCAGAATGACTCACAGTTGCCTTGAAAAGGCAAATAGAATTGGCAAGACTGCCTGATATTTCTAACTAATGAAATTTTTCAAAACACAGAACAATCACCTGTGCTCCTTGGGCATGAAACCGAGCAAATCTGAAGTTGTAATTGTAAGTCATTCCTTAATGATCAAAGAATCACATTCTGTAACAAGGTAATTTCTTTTCTTTTCTTATCTTTTTAAAATGTCTTTCCCTCACCACTGCCAAAGAGCATTGTAATACTTTGTAAAAACAAATTACTTCTGGGAGGAGAGCAAGCATAAGCAATTTCAGCCCAAAGGATAATTTTGCTGGAAAGTTTTATGCAGCTGAATAGAAGGTTTTAGCATGAGAGTGTTTTCTCACTCATAAATATAATGCCATGTTATAATGAATCTTAGAATTCAATCCTTCATTACCTAGCAAACAATAGAAATGAAATAGAAACCCAGTAGGTGATTTGAATTTAAGACTCAGTGACAATATATTTCCATCAGTGCAATTTAGTTTTATTCTGCTATCAGGTCATTACCTTCTGAATGCAAATCTAGAGAGCGTCTCCACAGCCACTCTTTGGGAATATTTGGAAGTTCATTAGCAGACATCTAGCCGTTCCTGTTACAGTAAGGAGCATTAATCACTAATCCATATGAAAGTATCTGATGATGTACTCAGCTTCTTCCTAGGAGACAAAGGGAATATGTTCTTAGGAATCTGCAGAAGGGCCACAAAGGTCTCTTTATAATTCATAACTTCATAATGAAAGGCATCAAGCGAAAAAACCCAAAGTATCTTATTTGTCACATAGAAAAAAAAAGCATTGCTATGCAGAAAAACATTTTAATTTTCTTCAGTACCACAGAGAAGCTTTTGTTCTTCTACTTTTTATTTCATATGGGCTTATCTGTGATGTGTAGTCCATTTTTGTGGACCACTTTATATACACAAATGACACCACCAAATACTGGTTTTTAGACTTGATCTCATGAAGAGAAACACTCTCCTTTATAAGGGGTGTGGGAAGGGGAATAAGATAGCCATTACCTTCTCATTAACATTGTCAAAAGTCTCACATACATTCCAGACCAATGGCCAGGGCGACGAGAAGATGGCATTGCCATCACAGTTACACTGAGCTCTGGGTTCCCACTGGTCTCCTGGGAGTGAGAAGCATCCAGAAACCACAGGAGAACTGTCCTGGCAGGTCTAATGTCCAAAGTCTGTCCTTACAAAAGAATGCCTGTACACTTCCTAACTGCTACTCCCTTATATACCTCAAGCTCTAAGCGTGGAAGAAATCGCCCAATTTTAACACCATTGAGGAAGAGTTGTGTTGTGATATAGAGATTGACAGTAGAGATAAAACTGTAAAATATTGGAAGAAAACACATTATTTCCAAACTAACTAATTTTGCAATTTAGCCATGTTTAAATCACAGCATGTTTATGAGAAATTAGTACATGTGCTCTTCAGCTCTGCTTTTCGTGACAAAAATGATCAGGGCAAGCATCAAGGAATCTACCTTAAAGTTAGCTTTCTGTTTTTCAAGAACAAGTGCAGGCTTCTTTTTCTACAAACAACTGCATGTCTTTATGGACTGACTTAGTAAGAGAGATGAGCAAATCTGGAAGACAAATAGGGTTTTTTACACAACAGTATGTGTAATATTAGGTATGCAATCATATGTGACTGTGGGCATCTATCTCTCTAGCATGAGTAGTTAAAAGTAATTTCTGATCTGCTGAATGAACCCTTTCAGTTACTAAATAACCCTTTTTTCAAAACCATTTTCCATCTAAGTCACTTTAGAAATTCAGATCAATGTTCTGCAGTAAAGAGTGGGCTCTGAATTGAAATAAGGCAATTCTAAAGTGTTAGAAATGCACTTGATAGTAATCCAAACCATAAACATACACTAAAACTGCATTTAATGGACAGTTTTGAAATATGACAAAGAACCTTAAGGTAAAACCAGATTTTGATTAAATGTTTGCAGATCATCTTCAAAACTCACCTTTACCTAGCTAAACTGTAGCTTGAAACACAGACTATAGCAAGTTTTAGGTATCATTTAAGAGCACAGACAAGTCAACTACCTTTCAACAGATACTGGCCAACATACTGTTTACAACAAAACCTAGTATTCAGTCCATGGTCTTGTATTAATTGTGAGAGGTAAAATGTACCTTCAAGTCAGTGGCATGTCACACACATACTGCCACATTGAATTTGAATGGCTACTTCTATGAAAACTGAGCCCCAAAAGCCTTGCTCAAGGCTAGGCTAGGTCTGGGGTTCATCTCTGCTAAATTTAACCATCCAAGCTATTGGCCTAAACTACCTCCATGATCCACACAGAACATAAGCACCTGAAACAGGGCACTTCGTCCTGTCTTGAGATGAGAGTTGAAAACACATTTTTCCCATTGACCAGAGCAACAGAATATTGTAGACTGTGCATCCACCTCTCAAGTGGCTGAAGGCAGGCAGGTGGATCTGACCCTTAAATAAACTTGCTGTCATTTCTCATAATGATTTTTCTACTTCTCTAAAATCTCGTTCTCTCTTTCTGCCCCTTAGCCTGTAGGTCTAACATAAATCTCCTGCAATTTCCTGCTATTTTTCACCACTCCTTCCACTATTATCTATGTAGAAGAGGAGAGGGTTGGTTTTTTAAAGATAATGCTACATCCAAAACGGATTGTTATTTTAAGTTTTATGGGCTTGCCACAGTGCAAACACGCTTCAGCACAGTCCAGAGCACAGTCCACTTGTTGAGCAGCTCTCATTGAGACATGAAAATAGCTATGGATTGATGGGACTAATGGACTTTCAAGAGATCAGTTCAGTGTAATGTATTATTAAGGAAAAAAACACTTGTTATTAAGCCTTATCTTAACTGTTAGGTTTTAGCTTGATGATGAAAATTCACTTAAGCAAGTCATCTGTCAGTAGCCACTATTATTTCTTGACCAAAAAGGTCTTAGCTAACACTACTCTGCTCTTGTTTGGAGATAGAAAATGCTCTCTCAGGGCTCAACTTGATAAATTATATCCAGGGATTTGTTTTGGTGCTTTTAGAGTCTTCCATCTATGTAACTGACAGAGCCAGAAGCAACATGGAGCTGAAAGCTGGCAGGAAAGTTTTATAATCTTTTCACTCTAGAGACAGTGAAAAAAAGGAGCTTGAGGGAACAGCATGAACTGACTCAAGTGTTCTCCTTTATTAGAAAGCAAAGAGAAGGAAAATCAGGCCTGGAAGTCCTGAAGATTGGCTCTGCTGACCCAGGGAGAAAACAGCTGGCAAGCAGAGATGCTTTGCAGACATTTCCTCAGGCCACTTTGACCTCCAGGGAAGCACAGACAGCCCTCACTGCTCCAGAGGTTACC
This sequence comes from Acanthisitta chloris, assembly GCF_000695815.1. Taxonomy (NCBI): domain Eukaryota; kingdom Metazoa; phylum Chordata; class Aves; order Passeriformes; family Acanthisittidae; genus Acanthisitta; species Acanthisitta chloris. The sequence continues at coordinate 635 of NW_008657890.1, read as the reverse complement.
TTCTCTGTAACCTTTCCTTGTTTCTCTGGGCTGGAGTCAGAAGGAGCTGTGGAAGAGCCCGGTGCAGACACAGAACCAGACAGGTGCTGATACACAAACTTCAACCCCTCAACTGGTCAAATGCAACACTCGCTGCTGCAACACAAGGACTCAGCTTAAACCAAGACCAGCATAACAATTCCTGGTTTCCAAGTACTTCTAAGCATAAGAAAAACGCTTTGTAACTGCTCTCATGAAGAGCTGTATGTGATGCCCTGCCATTCCAGGCAACCCTGCTTCTGTGCACCCTGCTTTAAGCTGCAAGCTCTCTGGAGGCTGTAGTTAGCCTGTAAAGAGGAAAGATTTTGCCTTAGCTCACTTATTGGGCCCTGCCACCACACAGCATGTAGTTCCTGCTTCTTAAACCTGCACCTGCAATGCACATGAATGTCTCTATTTCCAGGCAGTAACTGTGGTTTTGTAGCAACACACAAGATGCCAGTGGAGGTAACTGGGTGGACTACCTCAGTGCTGGTGCTCCTGATGTCATGGCACCTTGTCCTCTGAACAGTGCAGCCGGTGTTCCAAGCACAGCCACCATGACAATTAATGATGAAAAATGACCATGTCTCTACTTACTTGCTGTGTATATATAT
>NW_008657889.1:0-810 GCF_000695815.1 Acanthisitta chloris | reverse complement strand
CAAAACAACAATGTGTTATCACTCTGAGTTCAAAACACTGCACTACACCAGCTACTGAGAAAATTAACTCCATCCTGGCTAAAACCAGGACACTAGTGATTGCTGGTCTTTAAACCTGGCAATTGTGACTTTTCCCACCTGCTCTCTGGTAACTGTGACTCGACTCAGCACACTGAAGAGTTCCTCTCTGTCCTGCTGTAGTTCAGTGTCTGCAGACAGTCCCTGTTCGCTCTCAGTAACCCACTGCACAGCAGGTTCGGGGAACCATCGAGAAGTAATGTGAAGTTGCTGCATACTGCATATATAAGTCACATGTAAGTCCTGGTTCCAATCCCGCCGTGCTCTTTCAGCTTATCAAAGTCCATCCTTCTCTGGTGCAACGATCAGAGGGAGGTTATGTCTGGATCCTCAGAATGCAGTTTGAACTGAAACTTACCATTCCTTCAGGCAGTTCTGATTCGGTGATGGTTTGTGTGGGGACGCTGACGGTGCCTGTGGTTTCTTCCTCCCTCTGGGGATGATGTGCCACACCAAGCATTCTGTCTCTAAGTATGGCATACATGCTACAGGCCATGCTAAGCAGAAACAACAACAAGGGTATGCCCTCCTTGACATTCAGAGACAACTCCATATTTGCAAAAATTGCTGTGACAGGCCTGAAAGGCTGGAAAAAAACCATCCCTTACTCCTCCCCCCAGGGACTGGGTGTCATTGATGAGGCTCCAGAAGTAGATGCCTAGACTAGGACCAGCAAATGCAATTGAGTATATACCCAAAATAATATTCATTACCTCGGAGGTTAACATGCAA
>NW_008657888.1:2687-52118 GCF_000695815.1 Acanthisitta chloris | reverse complement strand
CACATATATACACACATATATATATATTATATACATCGAGTGCATGTTGGATGTAATGTATGACCAGTGAGTTTATTGATACCAATCTAAAATCAATTTCCATTTCAGTAAAACTAAAGATGTGGTATTACTTTTTGCTCTTAGTGAGTTTTAAATGATATATTAAAAAATGCAGGAGTTTGTTTTCTAAACAAAACTTCATTTGATTTAAAATGCCAAGTAGAATGGATTGCAAAGGCTTCTCCCGGTGCTTTTTCTTTCTACACAACTGACAGATACATTGCTTCTGTTCTAATGCATGGAGAGAAGTTGAAGAGGATTAGAGCTGAAGCAAATTGCTGTAAGGGTCAATAGTCTGCATGAGCTGGGCTCTGATGAAAGCAAGTTTGAGCTGCTTGATGATGTCTTGGATTTGTCACCTTGTTGTGAAATGGCTTTTAGAAATTGTCACCTCTGTTGCCCCCGATACCAGGGCAAGGAAAAATCCAGAATGAGAGCAACTTATGTGGGTGGCCTTAAAATTCAGCTGCAGTAACTTTCTGTATAATTTCATTTTTGGGCAAGTGTTAAGCCGAATATGTACCTTCAGTTGAGTGAAAAGGAAATTGTGTGGAAAAAAAAGGAACTGGAGAATTGGTGTTCCCTTTGTGAAACTCTGGGCTTGGTCACTGCTGGACACAAGATTAATGTGTCATTGCTCTGAGAGTGAATCATGCTAAGCCCTGCAAAATTCTGCTACATAAAGAAAGTATTCATTTAAAATCTCAGTCTGCCTTTTAGCTTACCAGCTTGCTTAGAGTGATTTGACATGGATGACTTATTGAAAACTAAGGATCTTAAATTCAGGTTAAATACCTTAGTCAGCTTATGCCTTCTTTTCAGGAGTACATTGTCCAGCTATTCAAGGCTTAGTAGAAGAACCTGTAATGAACCTATCTTAAAAAAGAACAGCCTTTTAGTATTCAATTAAACTGCTTCTAAAAAGCTTTTTCAGAATTTGTCTTGTTGGTTCATCCTAGAGTTTTGTTGGCAATTTTTCCTCCTGGGTAAGTGCTGCATAACTGGGGTGCTCCTTCTGGTTCTCTTGAGCTCTCACTGGTCCTTGCTTAGTTTGGAGGCTTTTCTGTCATGCAACAACTCTGCTACAAGTCTGTGTTCCTGTATGCTTCAAGCTCTGTTTTCTGTGAGCTTTTGTGTTGTTTTATGGTATTAAGCACTAAGCTGATCATGAGCATTGAGAACTGAATCTGTTTCAGTGAGGTTTCTGGTTGCTTCCCATGGAATTCAGGAAGGGAAAATCCAGCCCTTAATGATTTGGGTGACTTCATACGCTGGTATTATTAATTTCTTGATTTGTATTGATGTACAGCAGCTAAAGACTTCAGATATATAAGGACTCAGCTAATTCTTCAATTACTGCTTGTACTTTCAAGGGGTGGGAGGTAACATAACATGCCTGGCCAAAGTAGGCCTCTAGAACCTCTCCAAAGTTTTGCCATTGAAAATTTTCTAGTGTCTGTTTTTGAAATTGAATTTTGTAGTGTTTGGGGTCCTGGAGAGGTCTTTTAGTTGAGTAGGAACTGCTGTGTCAGTAGATTCCCATAAAAACTTCCATATTTCCAATTCCACTGAGCTCTGTGTCATCAGTTAGGTGCATGGATGCAGGAACAGAAGTTCAAAGTCTGACTTAGCTGGCTAAGTTTCCTAGGTATTAGCTGGGAGAAAGGCAGCTAGACTGGGATTTACAACAGATTGTGTATAGAGATGGAAAACCAATGGTAAGAAACATCCAAGAATTGTGTCTAAAATTCTGCCTCCTTTCCAGAAGTAGGCATGACTTTGCAACTTTTCTCACTTATTTCTTCTCCCTCCACATAAATGTTTGCATTTCTAACTGATTAACAGCCTGGCTTCAAAACTTATCTCAGCACTAGTTAAGTATGGTGGTGGCAAGGGCATTCTCAGGATATGAGATATGAGAATGAAAGCTCTTGGGGTAGCAGACGTCAAAAATGTAACTCATCTAATTTATGTCTGGGCTAAATTTTAGACTGTTAGATAGAAGAGTCTTTATTCTTCATGTAACATGGGTGAAGCATCCTCGTCAGGTTGTGCCCCATTAGAGAGATGACCACTGGGAAGCTTTGCTGTGAGACTCCATAAAGGCTTTCAGCAGCAAACTAAACAGCTTGATAAGCTTGTGCTTATGGGCAACCATAACAGCAACAGCTCAGATGCCTACCTGTTATTTGACAAAACTAGATGTGAAGAATGTAAGACATTGCATAGACTGCTTTATTAGCATTAGGATGTTAAATTCTGCCTGCAGTGCAATTCCAGCTCCAGTCCTGTTTTGATTTTGGGCTTCACTTCTTAATCTGTAAATTTGGAGTGTTTTATAGCTTTCTTATTTCACAGGCGAATTGTAAGCACAGGTTTATTACAAATTGTAATGCACCCAGATACTGTAGGGGTGGTAACTGTATACTTTTAGTCACATTAACAACCTATTTCCATCCTCTTGCTCATCAGAAGCAGTGTAGTGTACTGTTTGTTTGCTTGCATTTGGATAGCATCCTTGCTTCAGAGCTGAATGAATGCCCAGGCATCTGCAGTGGACCAGCTGCATTGGCAGCAAAAATAGACAGTGCTTCTGGAAAGATTAATGAAGAAAAGATCTAAAAGTAGTTTACATTGTAAGTGAAAGAACTCAAAAAAATTAGATGAGTACCATCACTGAGGAGATACCAAACTGCTCTGTTTTCAGTAGCAGCTGCAACAGCAAGTCTTGCTGTCTTATATAACACCAATGGACAGTCTAGTGAGGAAATAAATAGTGGGCTGTGGATTTACACAGAACAAATCTGGAGAGCAGCATGAACTTCTGTATTTACTGTGTTTAAGCTTCCTGTGGTGATACAAAATATGTTGTACGAAATATGCTGTCACATCGTTATAATCTTTAATGTGCAATGAGGTCAAGAAGGCAAAAAAAATCAGTTTCCTGGTTTGACAGTGCTGAGGCCTTCTCTATCTGTCTTGTTTAAATTCTGTAGAGACACTGATGTTGAAATGAAATAGCACATGGCCCTAGTGGAATTTAGCCAAATCTTCTCTTTAATCTGCAGCTTACTTTTTCTCCTTGAATTGCCCAACATTGACTATAGGAGCCTTCTGTATTAGGACAAAGATTTCATCTGCATCCAAGGCATTTCTGCTTGAATTTGGGGAAAAAACCCAACAACCCCCCAATTCTTTTCTTGTCTCTCATATGTCTGTTATAACAGATCAAAGTTAATAACAGTTCAGTCATGTGCAAAATATTTTTGAAAGATACAGCTCTTCTGTATCTTTTTTCTTTTTTGAACAGTAGAAGGGGTTATTCTCTCTTGCATCATGCCTTTTGCCATGCTTTTGCAAAATCTTGATTTTAATGAAAATGATTCCTAGGGAAATCTCAGTAAAACCCACAATTTTCTTAATGAAGAATAAAATTTGGAGCTGAATTAGTAACATGTTATACAGAAAATGATGCAAAAGAATAAAAGATGCAATGATGTGCAGATGCTAGAAAAGAGAAGATTGGAGATTTCAAACAGGCAGATGTAATTTTTTTACCATCAGCAAGCATTCATAAACTTTCTGAGAACTAGACCATATATGGATACTGGCCTTCTGGGTCTGAGATTTGCATGATAAATAGGGAAAATTTAAAAGAAAATTAGTGGGAAAAGAAGGGGGAAATATTTGGAAAGAGTCATGTTATTTTGCTTTCCATGTTTTCCTGGAAAATATGGAAAAAAAAGGCCTAGCAAATCATTAAAGTCATGAGAAGAAATAACTGATTATTAAGGCAATGGTGAGCTAATCACTATGGAAAGCAGAAGGATTCATTAGTCTGACTAAGGAAGTGCTTGAGTTAGAAATGAAAAGAAACAAGAATTCTAAAGCAGGTATTTGTTTTTCACAGGGGAGCTAAACAGACAAATGGAAGAGGCTGACTAGCCAGGAATGTAATAGCATTGATAATGAAAACATGAAAGGATAACAAGTGTTAAAGATACACACTTCTCAGGAAAGAACTAAACAGATAGATGTGATATGCAGGAAATGTGAGAGACTGCTACATTAATGTCATTCTTTCTTCCTCAGCTGTTTGGATTAATTAATTTTGAGGATGAATAGGAAAACATGGTTTGGTCCCAATAATATTGAAATATACATTGAAACAATATGACTCAAATATTAGGACACAAATATTTCCTTTTCTATATATAGATGTCTAACTCTTGGCTAGGTCTTTTAATTTCTACTTACAGGCAATGCAAATCTCTTTAATACAGTCAGCTGAGTATAGAGATTTGTGGCTAGATTTATCTAGGTTGGCATCTTCAGTCCAATAGTTGTGTACACCAAGTGTCTTGCAGGTGTTTCAGTGCAGAATAGCTCACTACTGCTCCAGAAAGACATATGTCTTGTGTCATATCTGACATACATGAATGTCTTGGACCCTCTAGAACATCTCAGAAGGCAACTGAGTTGAGCTCCTTAGCTGCTTGGTCGAATGTATCACTGTGCATCATTGATTGTTTTGACTGTGACTCTTGGTAGGAGCTCAGTTCTCACATGGACACTCAAATGTAGATATCCTCATGTCAGAATGAATCCTATCCATACTGTCAAATAAAGATATAATTATAGCATTTGGATGGATGCATTTGGATATAATATTGTTACATTACTGCCAGAAATTGTATCATATGTAATACTTTAAAATCTAAAACCCAAGTGCTGGTAATAATGATGAGACACAAATCTCTGTGGATGTGATAATTAACGCATTTTGTAAGAAAATACTGGATAAAAAGGAGGGACTGCTATTTAAGATTGTAAAAATCTACAAGAATATTGCAGAAAAGGCAGTCCAAAAACTTGTCAGATCAAGTGATCATGAATTCATTCACTTTAAATTAAACATGTATGTATTGCCTAAGTTTTCAGTAAAGGCAGAAACAGTAAAATGCAGGACAATGGAAAAAAAAGCTTATGTTAGCAAGTGCTTGGAAGAGGAAATGACACTAACCAAATCCCAAGGAAAATTCAAGGAGCTGGAGATGCTTAAATTGAGGGAAATGGGTAATCCATACCTTAGGATTCTGAAAGAACTGGCTTGCAACATCACTGATCTGATAGCAAGTGGTTTTAATAAAGCTGTGTGCATTCTCTGCGCTGGAGAAAAACAATTTTTTTTTCAGTTTTAAGATAAAGAGAGGAGTAGTTGTTGCAAAATGAAACTGGAATATGGATTTATTAAAAGTAGCTCATGGTGGGCAAACCTGTTTACATTCTGTGATTAGACAATAGATTTGTTGTCACAATAAATATAGTAATCTTGTTCACTGTGACCTCTGATAAAGATACCAGGTCACATGGGAAGCCACTGATTAATTTAGATAAAATGAAAACGAGTACATTTGTTGAAGGAGTAAAGAGCTGGCAAATGGAACATGATAGTGGTGATTAGTGAAGGAGTCTGCTGGGAGAGTGCAAGTAGAGTTCTTCCAGGAGCAGGTGTAAGACAAATCTTAATATTTAATGCATGACCTTGATATGCAAAGTAAAATTAGAGTATGACATCTTTCTCCTGAAACCAATTATGTAATATAATTGGGATCCAGATGTTGTTTAGAAAAAGAAAGGCACTGAAGACTGTATTATTAAAAATGGGATTAAATTTAATACTGTGGACCAAAGAATTTAGGAAATAGTAAAGAAATTCTGTTATGAATTGAGGGCTGATCACCTGTTAGGGCTTTAGCTTTCCCAACCTGATACCTAAGTGCTTGGACAGTCTGTATTCCTCCCAGGCTACCTGTTCATGTTTCCACCCTCTCTAGGCTTCTTTATTTTGTATGTGCATTTGTCTGGGAGCCCCTTGTTCATCTAGACAGGCCTCCTGGTGTGCTTGCCCAACTTCCACATTGCTGGAATGCATCGTTCCTGAACTTGGAGGAGGAAACTCTAAGATAAGGAATTTAAAAAGTTGTCTATATTAGAGCCTACTATAATAATGTCTTTACTGGATGGAATGGATCAGTTTATGAAGGGAGTATGAGAAGCAGTTTACTGTGTTAGAAATGGAGGACAGCCTGCTTGGGTGTGTGTTTTATTGTCTTTACACAGCAAGGAAAGAACTGGTCAGGGCCAGTAGCCATGGACTCTACTGCTATTACTCTAGTTTATCCCAGTTGTAGACAAGGTAGATGGCTCCACATCTAGGACAGATAGACTCCACAAAATACTGCTTTCTAGCCAAGTTGGTATGAGTTACCTTTGACATCCCATGTGCCTCTTCAGCCAGTCCAGCAGCTCTCTCAGCAAGTGGTTTGAAAATAGATGTGCTGGTAAAATCTGAAATCTTCCTCCTACAAAAAGGGAACCATCAGAGTGAATTTTGGTTAGAATTAAGGAGCAATTCTGACTGGTCACCATCAGGTGACTTCATTAATCTGTCAAGGAGCAGGAGTGTAGAAAACTGTACCCGCATCATTTTAACACAGTGGAAATATGTAGCGCATAACTGATAATTGTAACATATGGTTGATTGCTTTTGTCTCTCCAGTGTGCCAGAGCCATGTGCACAAAAAGTGCACAAGAACCAAAGAGAATAACAGATATCATAGTGCTTGAAGAATAAGGAATATGGTGATGACATCTTTATACAGAATGGAAATATTTGTAAAACATTGTTTTATTTACTGTAACCACAGGGTTCTTTAAAGGAGGTTCTTAAACAACTAGAAGAAGAGAAGAAAAGTCTCCAGCATCAGCTAAAGGACTATGAACTTAGACTGGAACAAGAAGCAAAGGTTTGTAATCACTGTATGCCTCTAATCTATAAAAGCCATTATGCTGTCTGACAGTGTCTGTGGAACACACAACAGAATAGTTCCACAAAATCTGTCACAGCAAAAATTTTCTGCAGTATAATTTGATTCTTCCTGTATGATTCAACTTTGAAATATTTTGCTTAATGGTAGCCTGTTTCCCCTGTTTTAACTGTAGGCTTACCACAAAGCGAATGATGAGCGGCGCATGTACCTCTCAGAGATCTTACAGGTAAGAAAAATGTGTGACTCAGTAACTTTTAAAAATCATTACACTTTCTTAATATAGCAACAACATCTGTTAATGCCATGAGGTCAAAATCTTTTATCACTTCATTCATATACCAAATCCACTACTAACGGTGCTTTGAAAAATTTTTAAGAGCTATAAATTGAAAGATCGCTGCAGTTTATTTTTAAATACTTTTTTGCTTTTGTATAAATTGGAGTTTCATTGTTCCCTAGCAATCAAAGTGTCCTTAACTGAGAAAGATGAAGAAATTTTCTGACGCTTGCCCATCCATTAGTCTCAAGACTGCTACGCTAGTTAAATGTTTCAGTTGAACAGAACCAAATTACTAGCAACATTGACACCCAACTTTTTTCCTTTTAAAGACAAGCTAGTGAACCAGTTCAGAATGACAATACAGCATATATTTCCATTGAATTTATAAGATCAGGGTAAGACACCTTGTTTTGGTGAAATCACAGGTTACATTTTATTGCTGCAAATCATGTAATACATCAAGTTTGATACTGCAAACTGGAGGAACCTGTAAAGGAATCTGAAAAGATTTATAGCACTTCTTACTCTGGAAAGGCTCTTAATTCGTCAATAATGTAAAAGTAATAGCTCAGTGTGATACTCTAGAATGGCTGTCACTGAATCGCTGCCATAGCTAACTGGGGTGAAAGGCTGTAATTTGTGTTTGCACAGTGGGCAACTGATTCTCTTACATGGTTCATTGCTGCTTTGGGAAATCTGAAAGAATTGCTTAAACTAACTTTCCAGCATGAAACCAAGAAAAAATCCTCAGGAAATGCCCGTTGATAACTGCTAGTATCTTGGCATTAACAGTGAAACTGGGAACTTCTGGAGAAAGAAGGTAGGAAATAAAAGATGTTTTATTACTGAACATGCTAGCAAGAGGAGTGCCTATGTTCAGCTCCCTAGAACAGCACTTAAACATGCATAAAACATTGTTTGAAGTGAGGTGTATGTACTGGCATGTTGCTTAAATGGGGCATTGGGGACTACGATTTTTGCCATTGACAGTCAAGGCAGTGCAATATATTTTCACCAATCAATTATTTGCTCACATGATTTCAGAATCATATGAGAGCAAAATAATAATCTTCAGATTGATATTCCTATCTTTAGTTCTCTAGATGTTAAGTAGCCACTCTAAAGAAGCATCCTCTACATTCTATAGAGAGAATCATGTCTAAGGCACAGACCATCACATCTGCTTTAGGTCAAGATAAACTTAATTTCTTGGGGACTTTTCTGTGCCTCTTCCTGAGTATAAGCAGAGCCTAAGTGCGTAGTTTAGATTGGACATCTACCTTTTACATTGCTAATCTGAGTATGGTAGTCAACCTAACTGTGCTGGTGCAGGTCCCCCCACTTCAACTACTGTGTGCAGTTTTAAGCACCTCAGTATAAGAAGGGCATCAAACTATTAGAGTGTGTCCCAGGGAAGGCAAACAATATGGTGAAAGGCCTCAAGGGCAAGACTTATGAGGAGCGGCTGAGGTCACCTGGTTTGTTCAGCTTGGATGAGAGAAGGCTGAGGGGTGACCTCATCTCTGAGAGGTGACCTCATCACAGTCTACACCTTCCTCAAGACAGGCAGCAAAGGGAGAAGTGCTGATCTCTCTGTGGTGACCAGCAACAGAGACATGAGGAAAGGGAAAGAAGCTGCATTACAGGAAGTGCAGACTGGACATTAGGAAAAAGCTCTTCACTGAAGGAGTAGTCAATCACTGGAGCAGACTCCTCAGGGCAGTGGTCGTGGCACCATGTCTGCCCAAGTTAAAGGAGCATTTGGATGATGCTCTTAGTCATACAGTTTAGTTTTAGGTATCCCTGCAAACAACAGGGTGTTGGACTTGCTGATCCCTATGGGTTCCTTCCAACTTGACGTATTCTATGATTCTATGGCTGATTGTTGGTTGGAAAAGAATCTGGTTTATCTGGTCCCTTCAGGTCCTGTTCTGCTATGATTTCGATTTGATTGTTGTTTTTATGTTGTTTTAACATCTGTATATGTATAACCTCTCTTTTAACAGTTCATTTTTACAAGAGATGCAGAAGTAAACTTGCATTCAGACCAGACTCTTTCAGTTGAATTAAAATGTCAGTGTTCTAGAGTCTTCACACTACTATTGGCAGCAGTTGAGTTAGAAGGATTTACCCATAGGTTAACATTTTCCATGCCTTCTAAAGTAAATATAGTACAGGGCATTGCTATCCTGTGATAACAGTATATTTCAGTGACACTTTCTTAGTTGCAGAGAATGGAAATAATGTTCTTTTAAGACTTTGTTTTCCCAAATTATGTTTCTAATTTTCTATAGCTCACAGGAAAAAAATATCATAGAATGGAATTTTTTTACTGGTAGGTGTTAAAAATCCCACATTTCAGGTTTTTTCTGTTTTGTTTTGGATTCCTCCTGATGCCTGTGGGAGAAGCAAAAGAGAGAGTTGCTTCTGAGCAGCCATTTCTTTTATTTATCTTTTTATTTTGCCGATCTGGTGAGGAGGTGTCCTTGCCCATGGCAGAGAGGGTTGGGACTAGATGATTTGTAAGGTCCATTCCAACCCTGAATTTCTGTGATTATATGATTCTATTATTGAACACTTTTCTGCTTTTTATAAAAAATATCTTGAGTGCTTTTGTTGTTTATCTTGTCTGGATCCATAAGGATACAGTGAATTTGAGAACTCATGTTAGAGACACCAATGGTTTATGGTGTATTCTTGTTTTCTTTTTTGTTTTGTTTTCAGTCTGAGTAAACTGGGATTTGGAGTCCACAAGTCTCAAAGCACTTTCTAGTCATATTCAGAAATCAGTTTGAGAAGCAAGCAAGCAGCAAAGGCCTTCTTTAAAAAGGCCTTTCTTTCAGGCCATATCTTTGCCACAAACCTTTACTAGCATAGTAGAATTTGACTCATGATGGGGATTTCTTTGCAGAAAAACCCATGATTATAGATATGTACAGCTGGAAAGCTGCTTATGCAACAGCAGGTCATTTTAGTTGGGATAGGCCTGAAGTAAACTGTAGCAGCAAAAACTGTGCTGTGGATAAGAATCGTATGTACTGGCACTCTATAGTCATATAGATTAAAAGAAACAGTGGAGGCAATCATGGCATAGGTCTTGCCTCATGTAACAGAATCACATCTGCTCAGATAATATGATAAATTATACTAGGCATCATCTTTTCTTCAAGTGAAAAAATTTCTTGCCTTCAAGAAAGTAAATCTGTGCAAGTCCTGTTGCATTTTTATGTCTGAACTCTGAAAAGACTCTGCTTTAGTTATAGCTGACTTTGGTGTGAGTGGGGCAGGCATACTTGCCTAGTGCCTGGAAGCACAGTAGAAACCATTGTCTTGTAAGCAGTGAGATATGCTTCTTTTCAGTGCCAGATTTTTTTTCTAACAAGTGCAAGATGTTTTCACACATGCTATAAGATACAATGTTGTAATGTGTGTTAATTTTTTTAAGTAGTTCCTGATCTTAGTGGTTTTATCATTCGAAAGTATAACTAAGTGGCTAGAATTTGTTTTTCTTTGCATTCAGGGAAGTAAGTATGTTAGAAATATAATGCTTCTTCATTGAAAATGTGGAGTTATAGGCAGAATCACCAAAAATGTGCTGTTTGAAATGACATATTCTCCGATCATCCAGCTTGATAAATAATGGTATTTTTGCACAGCAAGAGATTTTGGCATCTGTTCAATTCCCCAAATTGTCATGGCATCACTATAATATATGTGTAAAGTACTTTAGGTCAGTAATGCCATAGTAGGTCAAAATTAGTTTGGAAATATGTACTTCCTTAACTGTGATTGTGGTTGGATTTAACTTGTTTTGTAAAAATTTGGCTATTGCAGACCTCAGCTACACTTAAAATTGTTGAAAGGCAAAAACCAGATGCTCTGGCTGGCAAGGGAGAAAAACAGATACTGAGGTAAATTTCCTTTATGTTCCCTCTGTTTTCTGGTTTGTTATTTTTTGCTAAGTACTGTGTTTTGAACATTGCAACTTTCTGTTCATGGTAGATATCACTGAGTATTATCCCACTCATAAAGTACTACTCCTAACATCATTTTCAATACTGCTTTTCCATCAGTTTTATTTAATACTGAATATGTTACAATGTTGAAGCTACATGTATTTAAGTGACCTTTTTGAAACCTTAAAATACCTCTGATGATCTTTCCTTTCAGCCTTTTTTTGTATTTCAGCAGAGTCGAGCAACAAGTTACCCTTTAGTACATTAAGAATAAATGAATTAAATAAATGCCTTGCTAGGTCCTTTCTGGCCAACAGATTGTCAAGCTTTTTGTGCATGATAATGTGAGTGATTTTAGATGTCAACATATAAAGGTTTCTTTGTTTAACAGATTTCTGTTTAGTTATGTGGGTTAGAAATATAAATTTGAGAAGAGCCCACCTGCTCTGAGCTATATAGAAACAAAATTAATTTCTAATTGTAATGCTTGAAATTGGAGGAGGTTTGTTTTGTAACTGAACTGAAAATGTTAAGAACATAAAGTATGAAGAATATAGGGAATCATACCAAAACTTTGTTGGACCCACTAACCTGCCTGTAGGCTGAGAGCAGGTGCCTACAAAAGTGTGTATGCAAGCAGATATAATATTTGGTTTTGGAACTCTTCCAAATACTTTATATTTGGAGACTTCCTGAGCTCCTGTGGTTTCTATATATTTAGTATCTCACAGTAAATACTCTTCAATGAACCCACTTACCTATATTATTAAAACAAGCATACACAATATATATTGGAATCATCTGAAAATGTAATGAGTAAATTATAAGCGTGAAATTTTGTAGATGTATTTGCTTACCAGCTTTATCCTTTCATTCCACGTAAGCACAGAGTCACAGGGTTTCATAAATCAGAATACTGAATCTTCATGCTCCAGGAGAGGATATTAGTAGACTATGAATTAATGTAGTACAATCTGAATTAAATTCCATAACTGAAGTTTCTCAACACAGAAAAAGCACTGTATGGGTCTGAAGTGCCCTGTATGCCAGTGTCACTTCTGGCCCCAGTGATGGCTCATGTGGAGAAGGTCAGAAAGCTAGAAACAGGAGAAGTCACTGCCTCTGCTGGGAGATCAAATATAATCAGCCAAATATTGAGGTTTGCTGGGGGTTTGCACCAATATGCAATTATGTTGGGGTTTTTTTACAATTAATTTTAGTAGACCATTACTTACCCTGAAATGATATGGCAGTGTGTTTCTGCAATTTTTTTAATATCAAACATAAGAAAAGAAAGTGTCTTGTAACTGCTGTCTCAGAAGATGTGTGTTGTAACAAAATATCCCCTTTCAACCCATTTTCCCTATGATGATTTTTAAAAAACTTTTCAAAGTACTTTAAACACATGAAGGCAATCGTTCATCTTTTAAATTGTCCTTAGTAGCAAAGGGCCTGGTGTGCAAAGCATTGTCTTTTATTAGCAGTGACTTAGAACTTTAAGGACAAGCTTTGGTCGTAGTTGGCAACATAGGGGTAAGAATGGGGATTTGGCATAGTTTGTATTTTAAGAAAATATTAGAATGTAAGTATGCACCCCTTGATCACCACAAGGTTACCACAGCTATTGTTATATTATTCCTTTTAATTATGTTTTGATTTACAGCCTGAAGGTTGTTTGTTCAAACTGACATTAATAAGGACTAATTTCATTCAAATAAGAGAAGAGCTGCATGATTGAAATTAAACATGTTCTTGACAATAATGTGAAAATTTTGTCAGAGTTCTTATCTCACTTCTGTTGCCCTTTCACAAACTGCCTTCATTGGATTTCATGTCATAATAAGAAACTGTGTGTAAGTTTTGTTTTAACTATAGGTACAGGTAGGGAAAACCTAACCTGTATATTAAAGCAACACTAATTGTTGATGCATTCAGTTTCCAGGCCATCCCAACATGGAGCCAAGTTCTTCAGGACAAGAAGATAGGCTATCTGGCAGTTGGGAAGAACATGAATGTCTTGATGGCTCATGGCTCTGATGCAATCTGAGCAGCCAATTTATTATCATTCTGAGCCCTTACTGTTATACTGAGGCATATAATGGGGCTTATTAGCTTAATTTCAATACCACACTGCTGCAGCTATGGCTTCTGAGTCCATAAGTTCAGCTGGGTTTGTGTGGAAAGAGGCTTTGCTGCCTGCAGAATTCCACACAGATGTTTTCCATCTGCTTGGTCCAGCTGTACAGTGGCCTACACTTTAATCTGGACATCTGTTTACATTGCGACAGACTTCTCAGAAGATCAAGATGAATTTCTAGTAGGTTTCATGCAGATGGTGTATATATCCATGATGAGAACCACTCAAAATCTGCTGGCAGCATTTCTTATGGGCATTTCTTACAATCATGAGCTCAAGAGCCTGGGGCTCCAGGGTTGGAATACCTGCAGAGAACTCTAGCTACATCTACATGAAGTGTTTCTCCATTTCCTGGTGGGAGTTCTTTAGCTGATGAAAATGTCTCCTTAGCCAGTTATCATTTTCCTGGTGCCAGTGTTTAGTATTCCATTCAAGTTCTTCAAATGCCATCACTTAGGTAACAGGAAGTAGTCAGGAATCATGAGATGAAGACTGAGTTTGTATGCAGAATAATTAGATGTTCTACTGACCTGCAAACACAGAAATATACTTGTTTTCTCCTCTCTCAGGTTTATTAATTCATAATAGTAATCAGATATGTAAATATAAAAAACATGCACATTTCTAGCAGTTAAAGCTTACAGGGAATGTGATACTTGATAACTAACTTCACCCATTTTATTTCAGAGGGAGAGACAGTGTCCCAGGAAACTCGAAGATGGTTAATCCTCAAAAACAATCAATTACAAAGACTGTAGGAGTGAACCAGCTTCCACAGCTAAAGCACTGATTTAATCTTAATGCTAAGAACTTCCAGTCACTTAAAAAAAAAATGTATTTAACCACAATTTTCTAAATTGAAAATGAAAGTGTTCAAGCCTTATTGTAATACCAAACCCAGACTGGCATGTCTTCTTGGCAGCCTTAATTTTCCTCTGCCTAATGGAATTGTTCTTCTAGTTGCCATCTTTGTACTGATGATCTGTGTCCCATTCCATTCTGGTTTATATCAGTGATTCTGGGTGTGAAGGAGTTGGAAGTCTTGGAGAACATTTAATGTCTTTATACACTATGTAGATCCTTGAACTCTGACTGCACAGCAACCATGGAAAACAAACAAGCCTCTAACATTTTTGACCTCTCAGCTAAGAAGAAGAAAAAGGCAAACTGATGTAACCTGAAGTACTGTGTCACTACCCAAGCCAGTAATACAATTCCATCTTAGGGTATCCCCATTCAGAACAGGCAGCAAAGAGAGCCTCTCAAGTAGACTGATGTTGGTACAGCTGAACATGCCTTTCATTTGGCTCTTAAAGACTGACAGCATTGCTAGCCATTCTGATTTCTTACATGATACCATACAGTAGAGTCCCTTTATAGTACAAAGTTGGTGCAGAGCTTTCTTACTACAGCACAGAAGACAAAACACCTCCAAACAAAACTTTTTTAAAAGCTGAGTTGCCACAGACCCTTTGTTGACTGCCACTTCCTGTCTGCATGGTTTAGAAGCACAGCATCATTTCCAGCTACTTTAGGCACTAGTAAAGAGTAGAAATGACAAAAAAATTGAGCTCTTTTTATTAAGGATTCTTCAGGGCCTGTCTTGTGGAGGGGCTGATTATTTTAACCACAATACACATGCTATACCTGATATTGGTATGTTGCTATTTGAAATTTGAACTGTTGGATGAACCTTTGTATCCACAGTCTGGATTCCATAAAAATCTCAATGTATATTTCAGTGGCACTGTTCTCTGTACTTTTAGTGTCCAAAATAGTGTCAGTCCTTAAAGTCCTCTCTTCAGTGAAAGTAGAACTACTTTGTATTTTCATTCTTAAGAATGCAATTGTTGTTGCAGTTTTATTACCTGCATTTTAGTCATTAAACTTCAGCAGAATTTTTTTAAGTGGTGACAGGAAAAGTGTTTTGATAATGAAGCTTCAAGCCTCTGTGTTACATCTTAAAAGCTCTTGGCAGAGCAAATGTGATTGCTTGTCTGGCCTTTACTATTTTCAAGAGCATCCCTAGCTCTTTGCAGTACATAATAAAGCCTTTTGCCTCTTTAAGAGCAGTACTAATAGTTCCTTATTACTGGCAGCATTAAAGTGAGGCTGTAATTAAACTCATACAAAAAGACCAATGGTGTCATTCCAAAAGGCAGAGAGAAAAGACCTGCAGCATGGTGCAGCATATTCAGTATGGAAACCTCATTTTTTTTCTGTTAGATAGTATGAAATTCATTATAGATATTTCTTATGCTACCATGATGCACCTGGTATCATTCTTTCATAAGCAGGGTGGTCTGCCTGGCCAGTTTTTTTCCTCACAGCCACAGTTGGAAGCATAGCACAGCTGATTAGGTTAGCATTCTTCTGTTCCTGTTTTTCACATGGAAAATTTCCAAATGTTGATTGTGCTGGCATTTGTCATTGTGGAGAAGGAAGCAGGGGGAAATTGCCATAATGGTCCTGTTGGCATAAAAGACAAGGGACATCTGCAGTAGTAAAGAAGATCCAGTTCTTGGATTCATGTAGCAGACATTTACTACTGCTGTCTGAATAAAATGTTAGTCAGTGCACTCAAGTCTTGTCCCTGCAGCACCTCAGAAAAACTGGAAACATTTCACAAATATGGCAGAACAGCATTTATTCCCAGTAGGAGACTTGGATGCTTCCTTCACGTGTAGTCCTCATTGAGGACTTAAAAAGATACTTTTTTGGAAGCCTATAAAGAGACATTTATTGGTACAGTTTGGTACAATAATGACCTGAGAGAGGTCATTACATAGAGCAGACTATGCCCTTTTTAAGTCCCTGTTTCAGCTTGCCAGGAGCAATCTCAGGATTTGAAACTTAGTAGTGTGATAATTGAGTGCAAAAACATGTGTTTGACCATGCAGATTTTGCATCCAGCTGTAATGTTTGCTGTGCAAAGTGGTTATAGTTCTGTACTCTTACTCTTTGAATTACTTGGCATTTCATTTTCTTCCTGCCTTTCTGAAAATAAGGACAAACCTGATGATTAAGTTTGATGACTCCAGTTTCTTTGCAACAGCAAAAATATAGTTTTAGGTTTCAAAAGTGTTGTCTCTTTGCACCTGAATAAAAATTTTACTTTTCTAGCTTTCCCATACCATGTAGGAATTTTTTGTTTTGTTTGGTGGTTTTGGGTGGATGAGTGTTTTGAAATTCCTGGATTTATCTTGCGTGGGCTTTTGTTACTGCTATCATGGTGTGTTGTGAAATGCAGTTTGTTTACCTTTACAGCAATGAACAGTTATATGGCTTTATACAATATCTTCTACATGAATATTTCAGCACATTTAGGATTAATTTATCCTTAAAAGCATATTATAATCTATTATTTTAGGCACGGAAGACAGAATCGCAGAGCTGAGTTTATTTAAAGTAGATATAGGAGTGGAGTGATGTCTGGTTTTCCCCCGATTTCACAACAGGGTGATCTTTTGTAACATTGCCAACTATTTCATGGTAAATTCTGTCTCCTCTAAGTCTCTGTACATCATACATGGAAACTGCATGACTCTGAAAACAAAAACGGGAAACTGAATTGCTGACAGTCGTGACTGAATGGAGCTAAACACCAGAGGAAGACAGGACAGAGGTGAGGGTTTGAGTCTGGCCAAACTCCTTCCTGTAGCACAGGATTGGGATTCCAGAGATACTGGTATAGTAAGTGTCTTTAATTGGTGGACTGGGAAATTTGATATCCTAACTTGGCACTTAAGAGTATGCTCCCCTTACATGGTTACTCATGTAACTCCACTGATTTCAGACGAGTTGTGATTTTGAGATAACTAAGGCATTTTAAGTATTTACCCATATTGTTTCTGGAAAATATAAATTTAAAACCTCAAGTTCCGTTAAATACACATTTCTTATTTCAAAGAAAACGAAAATATAAATTTAAAACCTCAAGTTCTGTTAAATACACATTTCTTATTTCAAAAAAAAAACCCTGTTTTTTGTAAAGTCTCATGATTTAAGAAGGGATTTCTTTGAGTTTTTTAATAAATCAGTATAGCACCACTGATTTTTTTTTTCTTCTACAATAGAATAAAATTAAAATGTTTATTGAGTAAGCATTGACTGTGTGACTGATTATTAAGTAATTATGTAGCATAACCACAGGCTCCAGAGAACTCAGGTGATGAGCTCCCTCATATCCAGGATATTATTAATGATAAGCAAGATATTTCATTGCTTAAATACTCTGTTTAATGGGTTCTGTGTGTAAAAACTGACTAGGTGGTATAGTTCACAGTTTCCCTGATTGCTATGCTATTCCATCTCGACTGATAAAGATGAGATGCATAATTTACCCTTAATATATTTCCAGTGGAGCAAGATGCTGTGCAGGCCTTTTTAAAAATATGATACGGACACAGTAGCAGGCAAATAATTAATAAATAAATGAACCTCTGTGTTATTAAACTTCTGCTGTTGCTGCCAGACTGGTGTCAAACACAAACTGTACTTTGAACTAACTCTGGTTGGAAGCAGATGTAAAGTGCGTGGACTAGAATCATAGCTAATTGCAACAGTTTTATCTCTTCACATATAGGTGTCACACTAATGGCAGACAGCTCTAGACTGGGTAATGAGCTTTTCAGAGGTGGCAGTACTTTATTTCACTTGGCAGATCAGTTTAACCTTCTCTTCCAAAAATACAAACATTGAATCTAGTTCCTTATAGGTTACAGATTGGAATCCAGTTTTCCTGTACTGCATGAATCTGTGCCATAAACTACCAGCTAAGAAAGATGTAGAGCCCAAATGAGCATCTCACATTTACAGGAGCAGCATACAGGTGAAACTAGGCCTTTCTGTGGTTCTGTGAGCAACATGATGCACCATCCCACAGAAAGGGCTCTCCCAGGCTTCATTTCCAGGCTGGCAAAGTTCCTGTGCTCTGGTTCCCATGTAACTTTCTCAACCCTCCCTTTGTTGCCTGGGAGAAGATGAAATCTGCTTCAGGAACCCATCTGTACATTGGGGAGAATAGGATGTTTCTGCTGCTGAGAAGTGATATGAAGGTGTATACACCAGTGCTGGAAGGCAGCCAGTTGGTAAAATGACAATTGACCTAAGTAAGCCTGACCTAAATCAAATAGGTTTTCTTTTGTCTTACAATGAAAATGGATAGCATTGGTGCTGTGTTGGTGCAGAAGCTTAACGGCTGTGACTGCTGCATCTTATGGGAAAGATATACCAGTAGAGATTCATGTTGGGGTATTTCCCAGTGAACACAGCCCAGCAGTACCACCAGTTGCTGTGCAAGTCTTGTCAAAGGGAAAAATGTCAGCCCTGAAAACAGTGAAGTCCTCATGTGAAGTTCAGGACATGCCTCACTCCCCCACCACTCTCTACAACAGGCGCTTCCCTGCAGCTGTCTGATCCCTCCACACAACTAGCAAGTGTCCTGTGGGGAATCTGCTAAGGAATGCTGTGGTGTAATGCAGCAATGCAGACTGGGGACCAGAGAAATCGTGCACAGCTGAAGGGTTATTTTGGGGATAGGATGAAGTAACAAGGGTGTGCACCCTTGACTCATCCTGTGCTGATTAGAAATAGGATACTGAGACATCTTAAAAAAGGAGGAAAAGAAGGAGAATTAGCGTGGGAATCATCTGTCCTAGCTTGCAGCTTAAAAGTCATACATCTAAGTCTGAGATAATTAGTGTATACTCCATGAGTAGTCAATGGGAAAAGAAACAGACACCTTCAGTCTCATTCTAACAAAGGTAGTTCCTCTCATTCTAACAAAGATGCTTAAAATGGATCAGATGACACATCAACTGGATTTCTACCCTCTGACTAGAAAGAGAATATAGGATGACAAATTCAAAATAACCTGTCTAGCACATACAAAGGTAGGTTGAACCCTGTTCTTGCAAATGTCTTTATTTTTCTTGCTCTGGTTAGGGACAGTGACACCCAAGATCAGTAGAAAGTTTGAGCCAAGAAGCAATACTGAACTGTAATTTGACTCTCCTTTGGGTTGATCTTTTCCTTTTGCAGCAGCACAGCAAACAACAGAGGACCTGTTCTTTAAGCATTGTATTTACAAGGCCTGCAGATCTAGTCTCATGTTGCATCAGCACTTACAAGGACAAATTACCGTTCTTTTTTTCCCCTTCCCTTTGAAGATACTTGGCAAGCTCCATGGTCTTTTGAAATCAAACCAACAATCTTCTACATTATTCTAAAAAAGCCCTCCCTAAATCCTATGGACAAGTGGGAAAATACAGCCTATAGATCAATTTGCCTTAGAAGAAATCTGATGCAATTGTGATAGGAATCAATAACACAGAGGTCGATACTTTTTTGTGTGTTCCTGTCTCTTAAGAAGCTGAGCTAGGAATTTACTAATGACAAGTCAAATTATTGGTTGGGCAAATGTATTATTGGAGGATTAAAATAGTTTGCAATTCCTGCCAGGCCTGCAATGGCTGACAGCATAATTTCATTAGTATAATATATTTCTAGGGCAAGAACAACTTGTCCAAATACACTTCAAATGTTTGGATGAAATCATCTGCCTTGCCTTAGGTTGCCATCAGAAGTCATGTCTCAGGTCAAACCTCCAGTCTCTCATCAGCACCTGAACAGTCAAGGATGGATGCTGCTCCTGTGCTGCTGCAGCCATCCTGGCTCAGAGGGGTGTGAGCATCCCTTGCTGGCTAGTGAGGAGAGGAGTGGAAGACCATATGTCTGTGCTGTCTTTTCTACTCCAGACATCAGCAGCGAAGTACCAAGTCTGAAAACATACTGTGTTATGCTATGCTCATTGCTGCCTTGGCTAACGTGTCTTAATTTGTATTAATGTCTTTCCAGTGGTTGGTGTTTCTGGGTGTACCCACAGACATGCTGAGCTGGACAAGTAATGGGAATTCCTAATACCATTCCTGATCCTGAATTAACAAAATGCTTGGCAGAGATAGAAAAAATACAGCTTTCCAACCTAATCAAAATTAGAAAACAGAAAACTTGATATTACAAACCCACACTCAACTCCTTGGCTCTGCTTTGATGCCTCAGCCATCCTGGGCTGGGCCTGACCCTGATTCCCCTCATGGGGCCTGATTCTCAACTCCTCTTGCAGGCAGATGTCCTGTCCCAGCCTTGGTTGTCACTGTTCCCAGGGAGATGCCTGATGCTGGGGGTTGGGACTGGTACTGCTCCTGGCTGGGGCAGTGAGATGGTCCCTGCCTGCCCTGCCCTGCCCTGCCCTGCCCTGCCTGCCTGGGGATTCCCTGCAGCTCCCACCCCCAGTATCAGGGGTCACTGGCTATTGCCCGTCCTGTCAGATTTGCACTCACTGCTAGTGCTGACATACATTACAATTCGCTGACTGCAGGAGTGATTTACTTTAAGCACTTTAGCACCTGCTGTTGCTCATTACGGGATTATCATGCCCCAGATTGTTACTGGCAGCCCACCATGGTTTACAGCATCAGTACATGGCACATGCATACAAGTTACTTTACAGTGGTGGGTTCATGCACTTTGTCCTCCCCATGACCCTGCTTCATGCTAAGATCTCACATGTAACTGGAAGCCACACATTTTAGACATGTAGCAGTTATGTCAACATTCATGCTTTTGATGGTAGGTATCAGCATTTGACAGTATCCTATGGTTCAGAAGAGCAGAGCATTCTCCTCTCTTGGCTTATTTTGTCACTATGTGGATATCATTGCAATTGGCCTTTCCTGAAAAGGCTAAGAAGGATATAAGGGTGGAAGAGATGTGAGCTTGTGCTAAAGCCTCTGCAGTGATCTGGCATTTAACATTGTCCCTCTGGGCTGGCATTTGGTGGGGGGGAGTTATAGCAGATTTCAGGGCAGATATTCCCAAAACTTTGGCAAAACCAGCTGTCTCGCTCCTCCTAGTAGCCTCTCCTGTCTATTTAATTGCTTTAATTTCTGATTCTTCTGTTCTCTGATGTCTGCAGCACATTCTTTCTCACCATAGTATTTCACAGTGCTGCAGTCCTTCACCTTGTTTTATTAGAGTTAGTCACCTGCAAGCCTGAGCCATAGAAGAGTTCAATTATTATTTGCTGGCCTGGTAATTTCCCTGCACCATCTGTTTCCTAGCACCAGCACCAGCCACAGTGGTACCTGCTATGCCCTTTCTTCAACTGTGTGTCCTCTCTCCTCTCACCAACAAAACTTTCACTGGAAATTACTTGACTTGTACTGCTTAGTACAGCTCTATGGAGTTGCACTAGTCTGGTGTCAGGGAGCTATCATTTATGGGCACTGCCCCTGGCATTTCCAAGGAGAAAAGAAGGAACAATCTGTGCCCAAAGATACAGAAAATTGAAAAAGAGCATTCTAAGTCCACAGAGGACAAACAGCACACTGTTGCTTTCCCAGCCAACTCTCTGATGATGTGCAAAAAAACCCCCAAAACAACAACAACAAAAAACTACTTAAAAAACCCAACCCAAAGCAACCCCTCCTAAAATCTAAATAATAGATTTATGCAATGAAAGACACAACTGGTCCATACAAGTTTTGAGTTGTTCTAAGGAAAAGTTCAGCATGTCTATGAAAACATCATAGTATCTAACATCTATAAACTTCACATTTAAACAAGCATTGCTATGAAGCTGGGGGAGAGCAAGAAGGTTACCCTGTAAAAGCCTTTGAAAGGTAACTTTGAGGGACTATTTTACATCTAAAATTGTGCTCAGAGGCAAGAAAGATACTTCTGCTAAAGAATAAAATGTTTGCTGAGGACCTAATGTATTTACTTGTAAAGATAAAGCTTAACAAATTTAATGGACTGGTAGAATTCTCATATAAAGAAAAAAGAGATGTTCTAAAGTAAACCTGCATGTTTTTGGCATTCCTTTTGCTGTGGAGTGTAAGCATAGCTGAGGTACTTTCCCCAATATATCTGTGCAAAGACTGTCTAATAGTATCCTGTAGATTTCTGGACCCTTAAAAAGAGGGTCCAGATAATACAGACTGCAGTGTTAAGGTTTACATTAAGAGGAAATTTTTCAGAGGATTTTATAGAGTAGATTCAAAAAGGGCTTCAAAGTTAGCTTCCAGAAGGGAAATCTGCCACTGAGACTCTCTATACGTTGCATGGGTAAGGTTAAAAATTGTAGGATGAGATTTGCAGCACTCGGATGCTGAATGGGGGAAGCCTAAGCCAGCCAGCCAGTAGCCCATTCATCAGGATGATGACCAGGAATGGTGGAGAGCTCCTGTCAACTCTGCTTTATCTATCCAATGCAAGGGGGGAGAGCTTCCATTTCAGTTACTGGACACTTCCTGATGAAATGCAGCTTAACCAGAAATTCTGCACTGTACTTCATTTTAGAGCCCTCAAATGTCTTTGGAACAGTTAAGCCTTTTGATGATTTCTTGTTAATGGTTTTCTACAGTGCAGAAATAAATGCATCACTGATGTCGTTGCACGTACATCACAACATACATGTTTTGCACAGTCATCCAGAATACTTTGGTGTTTGACAAACAGAAAATGCTCTGCTGGAATGATTAAATAAAATGGGTTCTTAGTTGCTTTTTTTTTAAAATACCACTTTATATTTTGAAATGTATGTGTAGAAGAAGACAGAGTAATCATAATCAAGTGAAAGGAAAAGGTTTCCTTAATAAGGCATGCCGGAGACATTTTATGTAACCTTTTCACCCTCTCAAATCAACAGGCAAGTCAACACTTCTAATACATATAACTCTGGGAGTGACACATTTACCAGCTTAGTTCTTTCTCTTCATTCTTGCCCAGGAATTATTATTTATAACAGGTTGGTCTCTCTCTTCTACTTTTTCACTGACCTGAAACACCACTGATATTTAGGAGCCTGAAGTTGTGATAGCTGTGATTTTGACAGTTTTAACAAAGCAGTAATATCAAAAGTCTTCTCTTTATGAACTTATTAGTCAGGCTGATGGCTCTTTGGAAGGATGAGTTCAAGCTTCTTCAGTGTGTGCAGAAATACTGGAAGATTTTGCCTCCAGGTATGACACTGTCATTAAATAAGCCTTTTCTATTTGGATGTGTCTTGTCCTGTGGTTTTAAACCAAGGCTGTGGTGAAAGCATTAAAGATGCTAATATCTAAAATTACTTTGAGCAACCAGGCTTTTAACTGGGTAGTGGAAACACAAACCTGAGAAATGCAAATAGTTTTCAAGAAAAAACTGCTTGGTTTTTCTGGTAGAAAAGGTAGGAAATCGAAGTCAGTCTAAACAACATGTACCATGTCTAAGATTGCAGCTTCTCTGGAATAAAGGCATTATTTGCTATGGGAAAAAAATAGAAGCACACTACCAAATGTTGATGCTCATTGATCTAAAATATGTATTTTATTTTCAATTTAAAAAAAAGAGGGGAAACAAATCTGTAGGAAGTACTTAATACCAAAGATTTTTAATGACTTTTATTGACTCATATTTATGAGTCTTGGTTTTGTCTTTGAATTTTCAGGTAGAAGGCACCATTTCAGCTGCTGAAAGCAGTGTTTTCAACATGGAGGAATCCAGGTATTGCTTCCTGGGATTACCTATTGCCTTCACCATTACCAGTGGAATTGTGCTTAGTGGGGGGCACATGTACAGCATATCTGCCTACTTGGAGGAGATTTGCATTCCATGTGAAAACTTGAGGCTAATGTATGACAAACCACACAAATCTGCAATACCTGTAATTTCGTTCTCAGGTGATAGTTATCGAACTGAAAGAGGGTATTTTGGGGTTTGTAATAGGAGAGGTTTCTTTCTTTTTGCTATATTATACCTTTAACTATTGGATACCTTCTTCAGGCTGGTGGGTGGGAATTGCAGGCAAGATGCACAGCAATGTGTCTCCCATTCATCTGAGCTGAGCTCTTAGGAAAATATTTTTGAAAGGAGAAGTGGTTGAGCTAAAAATAGATGATTACTTTCAAATTTGCTTTCTAAAGGCCGTTAAGTAATCAAATTAGCTCCTTTGATTGGGAGGAAAGCTCAGTAAACCAATGTAGTGCTGGGTCAATGTGTGTACTAGTGAACACAGGGAGGGAGCTTCGCATGGCTGGGCAGAAAGCTCCCAGTGGTGGCCATGACCTGTTCTCTTCAGTATAAAGCACTTAATCAGGTGAATATTGATCAGCCCTTAGTTTGGCCTGCAGTACCTCCTGAGGTCATCCTGCAGGTCATGACCCAGCCTAGATGTTTGTAATTCAGATGTGAGGCAGCATGTTGTGCCAGCAAGGCACCGCAGTACTAGAGATACTTCCCTTTAAGGCTTCATTTTTCTGAGATGATTCCGAGTAGGGAATGATGTTATAATTAGGACACTCAGCTGGGCTGTAGGAGATGATGATGATGATACAGTGACTCAATTTCTCACTTGCCTGTGGGATAACAACTGTTTCTTGTGGGCGTTGTAAGCACTATAATTCTGTCATGTTCTAGAGGTGTTTCCAGCTCAACATGACAGTCATCACCAGTTGAACCCTGCAAATGAGTCCGTGACTGCTAACTCAGAAAGATAAAACAAGAAAATTGAATGAATGGTGGAAACTGTGCATGCTTATATTTTTTTATACAGCAAAAAAAAAGGGATTGTTTGATTTTTTTGGCTGGCCACCCAGCAAGATGTAATATCTAGATTTCTACAGTAACTAGTTTCCTGCAGGCTGCTCAGGCCATGGATTGCTTCTGCAGCACAACAGCAGAGCCCTGATCCTGAGTCTGTCTGACAGCCACTTACGCCAGTCTAGACCAAGTGAGTGTGAGAAATTGTGGCGAGTTAATCATGTTTTTCATTCTCACTTCCTGAAGGCTAAATGCCTTCTCTGTAGGCACAGGGACCCTCCAATGGGTAAAACAGAGCAGTCCACATTTGCAGGGAGAAAGACAGCCACAAGCAGAAATCTATACTCTCTTCTGCAGAATGCCACAGGAATTAATTTGAATTAATGGCTTCAAAATCTGTCATGTTCTGCTTTAGATGGAGGAAAGGGCCCTTTAATCTTCCTTTTTTTTTAGTGATATGAGAACTGGACAAAATCTGCTATTTTGTCCTAGTTGAGATTGCTACAAAGCATCTATTATGACTGAATCAGTGCCAAACAGCCTTGGGTTAGAGACATGAGCCTGAATGAAACTGTCAACTGTACTGGGAATATTTTCAGTTCTCTCCTCATCTCTGGCTCCTCTGCTCTGCCTTTGTCCATGACTTTTCAAGGAAAAAGACAAGATATTTGGTTCAGATTTTGTAGTTCATTCAGGTAGCAAGAGTAGGCTCTTGTTATTGTCCAATTTGAGAGAAACACATGAAAAAAAAATCTAGAGAATATTTGCATGTTACAGCTAATCAGGAGTAAATGGAAAGTAATAATAGTACGTAAAGTGCCTTTGTAAGTGGTTCTTCATTTGAAGTTGAGAGTTTCTGTCTCAAAGCTTATCTGTAGCTGATTTCAGTTTAAATTCTGCAGGCTTTTCAATCTAAGCACAGAGATCCACCCACAAGAAACAGCTTGCAGACTCAGACCTTTAGCTGGAAGAGTTGGCTGACTTATGTCAATCAGGCTCCCAGTATCTACTCTCCCTACTCTTCTTAAAATAGCATTAGCTAGCTGAAAATGTATTTCCATGGGGGTGGGGAGGTGATAGGAATAATAAAATGAATTCATAAGCCTGGCTGTGCCTCATGAAATATATCTCTTGATTCTTATGTATATTAGCCATTCACATATGGTATATGGCTGCAGAGTTCACAGTAATACCATTCAAAGGGATTTTGACATTTAAAGGTCAAGTAGCACCACATTCACTGAGACACCACAATCAGAAAAAAAAGGAAAAGTGAAAGTGAGCCTCAGAAAGAGAAATTAAGGGAATGATGCTGTGGTATCTTGCCATTTTGCTTGTAAGTTGTTTTGAATTGAAGACCAGTAGGTAAGGTTTGTCTCGCCATTGACTATGAAATATAGTTCTAAAGGGTTATATAAAGGTATGTCTCTGGCTAGATATCAAATAGCCAAGGTGCTCTGAAAAGCAGAGGAAATAGCAAAAAATTATACGACGCAGCTCTGTTTTCTGCCTTCTGCTTCCTTCTTCAAAGACCTGGCAACTGAACTACCCTCGCCTATGCTCCATGCTTTCCTCCATCTCTTTCCTTCTTTCTTTTTCTTTGTATTTTTTATTTTAATCAGACAAAAAATGGTGGGTTTAGGAAAATGTAGTTATTAAGGAAGGAGAACCAACTGAATTGTTGAGCCTCTTATTCAGCTTAAAACTCACTGAGTTGTGCTGACAGAGGGCACTGAATATGCACACTGTGCTGTCATTTGCAGAACCTAAGAGAAATGAAACATTTTTTTCTAAGCTCTTGTCGTTACAGCACTTTTAATAGCCATAGTCAGAGCAAAAACTTTCAGCAAGAAATGTAAACATTTTTGTAAATTTCTTCTGTTGCATAAGAACTGAAAGGTGAAAACAACTTTTCCCTCATTCCAGAGCAAAAATAGACCATAAGCACAGAGAGAAGTTTTAAACTCTCAGCTTTTCTTGAAGTCCATTTGCAATTAACACAGAGGTGTGGTTTCTCAGCTGGACACTTTCCATGTCTGTAAGTCACTGTTTGTTGTCTGCTTTGCCACACCATCCAGCTCACCTGAGAATCTGCCTTTGATGTGTGTCGTTAAAATGAGTCTTTAAGCTGGATTTTTAAAAGGCTGACATTTAGCTAGATGGGAATAAAAACCATGCATGACTTTAATGATAGCACACAGTCTTTCTCCCCTAACTTTTGAAAGGATGAAAGCAGAGGCCTGTGTCCTTTCAAGGCATTTTCAAACTTCCAGTAATGAATAACCAGTAAATTATTGTTGGAAACAAAACACCATGACTGCCACTGCAGAGTTGCCTACAGAACTGCCATGTACATCAGCCTGGCTGGTTTGAAACTACCATGTGTTGGCAGGGAAAAGAGGCAATGCACCTTAAATCACTTCCAATATGCAAGACTTCTAGAAAAAATAAACCAACACAGTGACAGGTCTCCCACTGGTAGATTATGATTTGTCACTGCAATATGGAGCATGTAAAATGAAGGGTAAAGTATTTTAAAACTCATAATTGATTTGGCTGTTATTTTTACTAAGTTTCTAAATGCTGGTTTTACAATCTCATTATTTAGCAAAGAGAAGAGTAAAGAGCAAACACCATAAATGAATGTTTGCAAAAGACATAGAAGAGTAAACAATATATTTAAGTTGAATTACCTGGAAAACTTTAACTGGAACATGCTGAGTAGGGAAAAAGTCAGTAAAATACATGCAAGCAAATTAGAAGAGGTGCAATGAGCAATTCTTCTAGACAGTAAATATTTAATTTCTTTAAACAGTGGACTCACTTTACTTTCTGATGCAGTTCCTTAATTTGAAGATTTATTCCTGTATGAATTAATGCAAATATTACCAATAACTTGTTAATCCAAATGTTTTAGTGTACAACTTCTATGAAAATTAGTTTTCAAGGAATGTAATGGCTTTGTCTCCGAGCTCCTTCTCTGTAGTACAAAGCCAGGGCATGTGAAGTGACATGGGATTGTGTTCCTTGGGAAGAACTTGAGCTGCTTTCCCCTACCAGAAGAAGCCAAGATGATGTGTGTTATTGTTCATGCATTAAGCAACTACAGCAACACAACTTGCTTTTAAGGGGAATATAAATTCTTCTGATTATTGTAATTAGAAAACAAATAAAGTTATTACTATGACCAGCTGTTTGATCTCCTGCAGTACATAAAGAGGGGGAACGATGTTATAGTAATTCTTCAGATACTATCTTGTTATATAAGGTATGTCCAAAATAGGGGTTTTCAGGCACTCTGAAACTTCCTCCTCCTAGGAAGTTTTACAGTATTGTACACCCTGCCTAAAAATATTTCCCTGTGCTTAACTGAATAATTTCCCCTACCTTTACACTGCAAAAACCTTTCACTTCAAAGCATTGAAAGGACTCATAAGAAGCATCTGATGCCTGGACATTCATCACCACCAGCCTGTGTCACGTCACAGAGGTATTATAGACAGATGTGGATCCTGGTTTAAGTGAAAGGTGTCCCTGTCTGTGGCAGGGGGGTGTGGAACTTGATGATCTTTAAGGCCTCTTCCAACCCAAACCATTCTAGGATTCTATGATTCTGTGATCTTGGCAGATGTATAACCTGTCACTTGTCAGGAGTAATTTTTCTTAATCTTGCAATAGCCTGGGTCATTGGTCTTCTGAGTGCTGGTTGTGTGGCTATACCTGTCATTATAAAGGAATCAAGTATATGTAGATCTGTCATAGGTGCTCTCTGAGACCAAGTCCCTTGGCACCCTGTTGTGAGTTACCTGGAGGTATTCCCACAAGCAGCTCTGACAGTTTTATATTTATGTTGCACAGTGCTTTGCTCTCCAGAAACCAGGGCCAGATTTCTGTCCAGGATTATGCATCACCTTCTCTAATGAGCTGGAAAACACACCAGAATACAGTGTTTGGAAATTTAGCAGAAATGACCATGCGACAGCCACCAAGGGAAATTTTTCACTCATCACAGCTGTGAAAGGAGATATGTGCCAACAAGAGAGGCAGCGTGAGACTGTAGCAAGTCACTAAAAATACCCTAGTCAAAGAAATGTTGATAGTTTGCACTGCTACATCATGAGTCTCAAACTAGATGTGACTTAAGTGATCTTTAGCTTTCCATGCACAAACAAGCAGGAATAATCAAATTTAAAGATGCTTTGAGCACTGGTATGGACTTTCAGTTATCCTAAGGATCTTGCTGAAGACCTTGGCTGGGCTAGTTTATGGGAAGTGTGTGACTGTCATTTTTTTCTTTACACAGGTGCCCATCTTCCCTTTCCCAACAGCCTTTTTGTGGTTTTTTTTTTGTGGGGTTTTTTTTTTTTTTTTTTTTTTTTTTTTTTTTTTTTTTTTGTTTTTTTTGTTGTTGTTGTTGTTGTTGTGTTGGTTTGGTTTGGTTTGGGTTTTTTTGTTTTGTTTTGTTTTGTTTTGTTGTTTGGGTGTGGGGTTTTTTTTGTGGTGTTTGTTTGTTTGTTTTTAGTTTTGTCATGCTCAGGAAATTATCCAAATTATCAGCCTGTAAGGGTCATGATGTCTCCTTAAATTGAGAGAATAGTCTTAAGATTCCCTCTCAAGACCAAGAGAGTTGCTCCCAGAAACTGATTCAATTTTTGAGGCAAGTGCATTTTCATTGACATTTTCCTCTCACCTTTGAGAAAACTCAGTTGAGTGCTTAAAATTAATAGTCATAAATCTGTGTAAGGATGTGGGGAATGAAAGGGTATATGGAAGGTAAACAACACAGGGAAAGTAAAGCCTATATAGCTAACTGGAATGGAAGAAGATTTGTCCATCAGATTCAGCTTCCATCTAGCAAACTCAGCCCAGATGTCTACAGGTAGGCAAGCCATAGGAATGGACTCAGTCAATTGAGTTCAAGGGTTCTTAGAAGAAGGTGGGATGGTGTTCTGCATAGGTTAGAGTGTCTCCACTAGAGTTCATGCCATGCTGTGGTATGCACTACAACCCTACTTTCTAGTGTAGTGTATAGTTTGCTCTGGATTATTTAAACATAGGAAATCAGTAAAAGTGAAATAACAAACAAAAGCTAACAAAAACACACAGTCTCTGTCTTGAGGCTTGATCTAGGCACAAAAATATAAGCATTTGTAAGAGGTTACAAGATCACTTAATCCTGCCCATTCTGGTGCTGCTAACAGTTCTTGTCATTTGAAGATGCCTCATCAATGTCCCTCAAGGACCTTCCTTCTCCCTTTGTTCTCCTAAGGGAATCTCTTTCTCACTAACCTTTAAACAGTCTTGTATCTTCCCCCAGTTCTCATTTTGAAGCATTTTTTTTTGGGAAAGAGACTTTATCAGGGTAAACCAAATTTTGCAATTTGCTAATTAAACCCCTAATGTCATATAAATGTGTTATATTAAATGTCTGGTTATCTAGGCAAGGTAAAGCATGATTTTTAAAAATTTTTCTCTGGTAATATATGGCATTGCCAACATAAATATAAGCTGAGAGCCAGATTTAAAAATATATTGAATTTTCACATTACTTATTTTCATATTACATTCATATTACTTATCTTCAATAAGTAATGGGTACTATGTGCCTAAGTCTTAAATGTAAATTACTATTTAGGTAATTTCTTTTCAGTTGAAGTTTATCTAAGTTAAGAAGCTCAGGACTTCTCTCTTGACTTGTTTTAACATACTGCATGAGAATTAAGTGTGTGGGTTTCCATCACCTTGATTACCCTTGCCATCAGCAGGAGAAACTGTGCTGCAAGTAATAATAGCAATAATAGGATCATTTCCTTTTTTTTTATTTCAGGCAGAGCACTGTCAGTTTGCAGGGGAGTAAAATTCCTGCCAAGAAGATTAAAGGCTGTTTAGATTACCATCATTTGTGGTCCATGGAGAACTTGAAAGCAATATATTTTATCACTAATAGCCAAATAATTGTGATAAAAAGACTAGTAACTTGTTTTCCTGAAATGGTTGTAGCTTCCCATGCCTACAGGCTGTAAATAAAGCTAAGTATAACAAAGGAGAACAAATACCAGGTTCATAAGTAGGAGTGTCTGCTTTCAGTCTGAAAATGTCTGATTTAAGAAGCTTGAAGCTTAAAAAAATAGAGAAGATTGTTCAGCCCTACATTCCCTCCTAGAATGAAATCTTTACACAGCTGCTCTGTCAAAGCAAAATGGTGGGTCTGAAGCTAAACTAAAGAATTGTATCTGAGTTACTGATCTTTAATTAGTTGAAAATACTTATCTCATGTACAATACCAAGGGTTACATATTAGACTCACCAGTTGCATTCAGCCATTACTCAGAGGTAAGTAGGATGCAGCCTTGCAGGTTTGCAGTGCTTCCAAGAACCATAGAATCATAAAGTCCTGTAGGTTGAATAAGATCATTTTTCACCCAGAACTGTTCACCACTAAAGTCCATCACTAAACCATGTCCCTCAGTGCCACATCTACATATCTTTTATATACCTGCAGGGATGGTGACTCAACCACTTCCCTGGGCAGCCTCTTCCAGTGCTTGACAAGCCTTTCAGTAGAGAAATGTTTCCATCTGAAGGAAGATCTCTTTTCACTGCTTTTGAATTTTTTTTTTATGTAGAAAAAAATTCACTTAATTTAGGGTTGAATATAATTTGGTTTAGGGATTTATAAGAGCCTCAGAAACCCCCAAAATTTTTAAAAAAAGTACAAATTCAAACTTGAATCTCCGGAACAGAAGAAAATCCAGGCACTAATGCAGGCTGGGAACCAACAGCTGAAAAGCAGCTTTGCAGAGAAGGACATGGTGGCTGTAGTGGACAAAAAGATCACCCACCTCCAAGAGTGTCAAAGAAGGACATCAGCCTTCATGTCCAGGAAAGGGATTATTCTCAAGAATTTGGCACTTATGAGGCCATATCTAGAGTACTGTGTCCAGTTTTGGGCTCCTCAGTACAAGAAGGACATGTACATACTAGACTCAGAAAAGAGGAATCCCACAGGATGGAATTAATCAAAGTCCAACTCTTAGTCCTGCACAGGACAGTCCCAAGAATCACACCATGTGCCTCAGAGCATTGTCCAAATGGTTCTTGAACTCTGGCAGGATTGGTTTGTCTTGAAGAACTAGTCTTACTAGAAATTACCTTCACCATCAATGTGCCAGCTCATACTGCAGTTCAGAATTTCTTGCCTTTGTCACTGGTTTGTGTCCTTTGCTTTGGTCAATGGCAATTTATTTACTGTTAGAGTCCTCCTTCTGTTCTAACAGCTGTTGTCCTGTTTTTTCAATTGACTTCTGTCCTGAACTTAGTTCTTCAACTTCTTTGAATTGGGACAGTACCATTTGATTACAAACCCATATGATTACAGTGAAGGCAGACTATCTAGGCTTTTTTCCTACCTCTTTCTTTCACTGCTGAAGATTTTCACGCACCAGTTACATGTGCAGACTCTGACATTTCCATGAGCTAATCAGAATATGCATAAGAAGACTCAGAGTATTTTCTTCCCTTTACAAAATTTTAAGTGACTCAGTTACATTGGGGGGTTTTATTCTAGGAAACAGAAAAGAGTACCTAAAAAAGTAGTTTATTGCTCATAGTCTGAAATATTATAATAATTATTTTCTGTTTGAAAATAATCAAGATGAATTCTTGCTGTTGTAGGGTGAAGTCAGTCGTTATTTACATTTTCTCCTTTATTCAGCTATTCTTTCTACATAATTAAAAATTCCTTCCCTTCCAACAAAAAGTCTGTATTCCAGCTGAGTTTGAGTCTCCTAGAGGGAAACAGTTTTTTTGTTATTGCTGGTTTTTAGTCATCCCCTGCTGATATCCTGTCGTCCAGTCAAAACAGAATGAATTTGCAAGAGGCTTTCAGCAGCAGAAAAGTCTCTGAAGCTTTGCTGTAAAATAATACACACAGTGTACTGGAAAACTATTAAGTTCACAGTGCTGGAATATAAAATAATAGTAACAACCACTAGTCAATTTGACACACCAAGTTCAATATTTATTTGAAACAATTTCATGTAGTTCTTGTGCATTGGCAAAGTGGGAAGTGGATGTAATAAAGACACTAACACAATTAACTTAGGAAAGTGTATGGAGTGAAGCAAATAATCACACAGAAGTTTTAAATGAGATAAATATTTGGTCAGATTTCATTTTATTGTGGCGAAAGCCTTGTCGGTTTTGTTTGAGCATATTGTGACATGCCTAAGAGCAATCAGGTATCTAAAATGACTTTGTATCCAAATGAAGAATTAACCCCCCCCCCCATTTCCTAATTAGTTCAACTCAGCCTGTGGACTGTCGGTGCTGATGTGAGGAATTGGCAGATTCATGCAGTTAGAGACAGATTCTTCTAGAAGCTACCAAAATGGAATCTGAAAATAAGCTACAAATACACAGAGTGTAGTCACTATGGAATCCTGTGGAAATCACCATGAAAGTCAAAAGAGCACAGAAGACAATCTAGATTCTGGTTGGAATGCAGGATGGAAGGCTAATCTGAACATTATCTGTATTTTAAAATCAGTTTAATTAAATTCATGAACAAAGTCGAATGGACATGCTTTGCTTTCTTTTTTTTTTTTTTTGGTATATAAATAAGGCAATGTGGTGATACAGAAGTAAAGTGGGAGTCACATATATACAGCATGTTTGTGCATCTGTCATCTTCCAGTGCATGTGGATCCAATACCATTAAGCAAAACTATTCCTTGTGACATTTTGGTGGGGCTTTCTAGAACTTTTATTGCTGCAATATTGTAGACCATAGTCAGCAATACAAAGATTTATTTTGATGTCTCCTACATGGAGACCCTGTCTGGAAACAGAATTAGAAGGATGTTCTCAAAGTGCTGCTTCTGAATGGGCTGCCAATCTGAAACAGCAGAAGGGACCTACCCTCTAGTATCTTCTGCATTATTGTGAGATATTTTATTCAAATGAAACTTTGCTGCCCACTTTATTTTGTATAATCTTTCTGTCTTCTTCCTGCTTTGCAAAGCTTTTTACATACTTCTTATCCTTTTAAAAAAAGACTTTTGTGAAGAAAATGATACAATCACTGTTGTGCTGAAAGATTTATTTTAAAAAAGAGACTTTTGTGTTTTATGGCCAATTCAGACAATTAACCCACTACAGTAAACATAAAATTTAAATTGTTTTATACAACCAAAGCATTTGGAATACACTAATGCTTTCCAAATATTAATTAGTTATCTAACTATATTTCTGTCCCTGTTACACTGTAAACTTGAAAATGCATGTTGCAGAGCTAAACATGTTTACAGTATTAGACAAATGCAATGGGCCAAATTCAGACTGATGAAGCTCAGCCAGATTGGTGTGTATGACTCACTAAGGTTTTACAGTTTAATACCCAAAATACATCATTTAACAATGCTATGCTATTCAGTGTTTCAAAGATACTCCTTTACAAAGGTGAAATTGTTCTTTTCTCTGTGGGGATCACATTGTCATAGATCTGAGTTACTGAGAAACAAAGCTAAGCTCTTGTCAAGGAACACTACAATGGAGGAATGCAAGAAATGCAGGGGTTCTGCTAATCTGAACTACAGATTTACCTGTTATCCAAACCTGGTATCAGTTACAAGGGTAGTATCTTGAGTCATCTAATTTACTCCACTTTTTTGCAATTTTGGATTAATCTAAAATACAGATATTTTGCTGGTGTCACATCCTCTCACAAGGTTGGAGGTTGAATACTGTCATATACACAACTCCTTATTATGCTCTTTTGTTCCTGATCTATTCTTGATTTTGGGACTGCAATAGCCCCTGAATATGTTGAATAAGTGAATATCTGAAATGAACAACCAAATCTTTAAATGATTTTTAAAGTTATTCAAGAACAGCTTCATTTATCTGAGATTTAATCTATGAAAAGCACAATTTCCAAACAGTTCTTAATAGCCTGGAAGTTTACAAGGTGCTGTGTAATATGGACCATTTTTTGCCTTGAAAATGATTTCTCTTGATGTTGTTTTCTATAAATATTGCTTGATTTAATGGAACTTATTTTAGAGCTCTTCTGAAACAAGTGAATTACCTCTTGAAAATTTTCCCAGTATCATCTAGCACACTAAACCCATAAATTTAATTTCTAAAATAGATAATTTTATATAGTGCTCTACTAGGTTCAGAAGATTTCTGGTGTAACAACATCAGAACTTCCCTTTATAAAACAAATGATTTTTACTTTTTGATGGGGCCTTGTTCTGCTAAAAAAATTCAATTTGATAGTAAGAGCTTCCATGGGGAAATAAATTTTCAATAACTTTGAAATATGTGAATTAAATTTGCTCTTCATTCACAAAACTTTTACCTAATTTGTAAAATATGAACTTTTAATAAGATTACAGTTCTATTATGCCATAAAATATTAGTATTTAAATGCTCCTGAGCCTGAAGAATATTCTTTTAATTTAATTTTTTTGCATAATGGTGAAATAGAGTATTAAAGAATACAGTGTATCTCCACCTATGGTATGCAGTTAAAGGGATCTTAGTATCATTTTTTCTGTAACCTACCCAGTCTCTATGTACTCTGCTGCTCATTTTCTCACAGGTCACAATGATTTTTTAGTCAATTTTCTGCTCTCATCGAGTATTTGGAGGACGGCAAGAAATTCTTATGCCAGCAACTCCCTGTGCAGCTGCCCATTAAACACTGAGGCACCTGAAGTTGGCTGAAGTCCTTTCTCTTTGGCATGCAATGCTTTCTGTATGCATCTGTATATCCTGTATCACTTCACATCCAGAAGTATCAGTCTTCATGAGGTGAAATCCTCCAGCATGGCTCATACCTAAAACCTACAGAGGTCTAGAAATGCAGGATAACATTCATTTCACACAACTTTGCAGCCTGTTTTGATATTCCTTGTTCCCCATATGTACTTTATGGGAAGCACAGGTGCACGTGAAAGGGTTCAGATACCCAGAATGCAAACATCTTTTTTAAGCTTCCATCTCTTTTATGACTATTCTTCTTGGGTCTCCTGCAGCTTTGAGCCAAGTCAAGGGTGGATCTTCCAATAGCCAGCTCACACCCTTTTGTGCTCCTCACACCTACTTATAGGAATAATTAAATTCTTTTCTTCTCAAAATAGGAGATAAAACATTGCCTCTTATAATTACAGAATTGGTGAAGCTGATTCCAAATGATGTGACTGATGCTAAAGGAAAGACACAAACAATTGGAATCAATTTAGAGCAAGCCATTGAGTTTGATTTCTTTGAAATTGTATTTCTTGTTAAAAGTCAGCCTTAGCCTGTGATAGGAGGACATGGCAAAACAATTTTTAAATGCATTTATTTTTAATACTAGAGAGAGACCATCAGAGAGAGACCGTCAAACAAAAAGGATGGTATATGGCAGCAGCTGAATGAGGAAAAGCATTAAGATTCATATTGTCATTTTCACAGGTGACTTGTTTATATTTTTACAGAGAGCTATTAGACTTGCTGAATAGTTAATGGGGAATTGTGTATTCATAACCTATTCTCAAGTGGTACTTCATAGCTACAAAATACCTTAGTCCTCCAGTTTTCTTCTGGGTCTTGTCTCCCTGCTCGCCAATACTGCATACATTAGTTCAGTGGTAAGCACTCCTTTAGACTGAAACATTTAGTTCCCCACAAACCAAAGTCCAGGTGCAGTTCTGGAGACAATTCAGTCGAAGAACCATTCTCCAAAAATGGTATGATCCTTCACAAGCTATGACACCTGGATTACACTCTTCTAACCCACCCTCAGTAGGCTTTGCAGCCTCAAGCAACCTTAAATGTCTCCCCAAAACATTATTTCTGTTTCATGCTATGAAAACATTGCTTTGTATAGGCTGAAACAAGATCCTCGTATTTCTTTCTGACAATTTCAACTAGAATATACAAGCTATTAAAAAACAATTCTATTTTTCAGCAGCCAGAGAACCATGTAGATCCTTGAGGAGAAAGCCCAGGGTTAGTGTGGATGCAGCCAGCTTGTTTGAGTGGGGAGTGTCCCAGTGTGGTCATGAGCCATTCTGCAGCATGTAGCGTGGAACAAGGGATGTCCCTGTAGTGAATGCATTTAGCAATACAGGTACAGCCAAAGAAACTAAGCTATACCAATTATTCAGGCAACTGATGGCAAACTCACATTTGTGTAAGTGACAACATACTACAACTCGCAGAACTTACCCCCCACTGCACCTTCCTGCACAAAATATGTGTGCTTTGGTCCCACATATATTTCATGGGGTTTGTACCTTTCTGAGGTATCCAAGCACTTTAATGTATATCGTTCCACAAAAACGTTTTGAAAAGTCTAATTCCTGTCTTTGGCATACACTTCTGCATACATATTAGTTTACTAATGCAAATAGCTTCATTGGGTCTCGGTGAACAGTTGTGTACTTAGGTCGTTTTTGCACTGGGTCCCAAACTGTGTTCAGAGCATAAGTGAACAACACAACTTGGTATAGACTTGCTCCACCATGCCTTCTAAATAAAAATGTCTGTGTTGGGAAGGTGAAGGTTCCGCGCGGGGAAGCAAGCGGCCGACTCCGTGTGGGTGATACAGCAAGCTCCATCTTTATTGTCCGACAGACTCTTTCTTATACAGTACAGAAGCAGGCGTACAATTATCCATCATTTGTAATTGGCTAGGCTCTAAAGATAGCATTCAGGTACTCCCCTTACTCACAGCTGCAGCTGTGAGGCTTATCTCCTGCTTTCCCAGGCTTGGGTGCATTCCTAGCTGTTTTTCTCGAATCTGTTTGTTTCACCCTCAAGGACGAGTTACCCCTGCCATCTGCCATCTGCCCAGCTGAGTTACTCCCTACCTATATATAAGTTACTATCTCCAGAGCCTTGCTTGTACACACTGCATTCCCAGGTGCGTTCCCAGGACTGTGTCTGTACATTTCCAGGGGACTGTGGCCTAGCTCTTTTTGGCCTTCCCCAGGATTCCCTGCTCTCTTAGCCATTCTCCAACATATCTGCAGTCCAGTGCCTTCAAGGACTATTAGTCAGTCCCTTGTGTGCCTATACTTACCTATAATAAATTTCATCTGGGGAAACAATGTCCAGTTAAACTACATCTTGTTATATCCATCCCCAGCTTTCATTCATATGGAAAAGGTCTACTGCCCCTGCAACCCTTGAAATGATTAAGAATTTTGCTACTGTTAGCAATGCACTGAATCAAGGTGAGATTTTCTTTAATACAAATGTGCAAACCTAAGATGAACAGCTCAACACTGCTTTTATGCTCTGCAAACTTGGCTATGATGTAGAGAAGCTGAGTTCATTCATGAGAGCTGTTCTCACGGTTTCACACAGCACAGGTAATCTATCTTGATGCAATAATACTTTTTACTTCATTCTCTAGCACTTTCTTAAAACTACTAGGCATACACAGGATTTTATATTATTTCCAAACGAAGCAAAATTCCATGATTCTTAAAGTTTAATTGAAAGAAGAGATTTAAGTACTTAAGTTCACTGATCTCTAGAGGGGCTTTAGTATATACATCAGTTAACATATAGGCAAATGTGTTGCTAAGTCATAATTCTAGTTTGTTTGATAAGAATTGCAGTATCTGTCCTGTATTAGTTAGTCTAGGTCACCCATGCTCAGCTTGTCTTTTCAGTATCTTCTTTATCTCACCCCTCTGTTCTCTAGTTCTCTTTCTAGTGATTTAGAATCTGATTCTTTGCTTACTTTTAGAATACAAACCTTTTAATGATACAGATTCCACACCTAAGCAGTCTTTTTGTCACTAGCTAAAGATGAAACAGAAATATCTATATTTACTGAGGAAGATGCTTCAGATCTAAAGAGAATTGACTTGATTTTATTTTACAATTTATGTGATCAACAGAAATATTAAGGTCCAGACATCTTCAGTCTGATGATACCTTTTTGCTGCTGTGGTCAATATAAAACATGAACATAAAGCATTAAACATAAAATATAACCCTCACCTCTGTTTCAAAATCTGTCTTAGAAAGAAAACATTCAGCAAAAAACGGCTAAAGATACTTCATAGGAGTCTGTAATGCAATTGCAGAAAAGCCTCTACAGACCTTGCAATTTCATAACTAAGGACCATAACAACAACCCTTATGGGTGGAGTGGGAACTTTCATTTCTTTTCATTTGGCCACTTACTTTGGGTAAAGTAAGACAATATTCAGAGCCTATTATCACTGTTCTTCATTTTATTGCATTTTATTGCAGACATGTGTCTGCAAAGAAGGCAGCAGAGAGTCTTTGAGCCTGCCATCAAGGATACATAGGAATCCTTCACTGATATATTCTACCTGCATGATAGAAGCAAAAGAGACAATTAGACAGTGTCTGAGCACCACAGAGGCACTGCAGGGTGATGGACGATCTGAAGGATTAAAGCTTTAGGAGGATCCAGGGTAGAAACTATGCTCCGTCATTACTTGAGGTAGACCTGGCATCATGATTCTGTACAGTCCTTTAACTCAGAACTGTGTCACCAGGAGGGTAAAAGGTTTGCCTTCTGCTGGTTATGGCAAGACACAACTATGTTCCCTCTGCTAAAGCCTGGGCATAGTGTCACAACAGGGTTTCTAGACCACTTAATAGGGAGAGGCAGAGACAAATGTGCAGACATACTCCCTTCTCCCATTATCACACAGAACTAATTTCTACAGGCTACTGGTCTGATTAACAAGACCAGTTTCCAACTGTTAGTGTAACAGAACTGTTAATTTTGTAAATGCCTTAATACTCTACATATAGCCTAATAATTGCAAGAGTAAGAACTCCCTGATTACAATCTAAACTGGGACTGAGAAGAAAAGGCATAATTTATACCCAGTGGCCCATCACATTCCCCCTCCGCTTTTAGGGATTATTTATACTCCATTTGTATTACAGGGCCACCACTGCAATAGGCTGAATCATACAATAAATGGCAGTATTTTCTTTAACGCTGTTAAGATAGGAAGCATATGCTTGAAAGAATTGCATAAATCACACCATGGCAAACATTTTCATATGCAATTTGAAGAAACCAATGAGTTATACATCTCAAACAGCAGGTGTGTTATATGTGTTACAGGTTTAACCCTGGATCTCTGACAGATAGACTTATGATTGCTTGGCATAGACTAAATTCCCTTTAAGGATGATGTATCATATTTCAATTACCCTCCCCCCCCACATCAAATTAAAAAAAAACCCAATAAAACCACACTAAAAATCCACAACAGAAACAAGACAATTTAGTCATTTGCTTTCCTCTGAATTTTAGTTCATTCTTGTATCTACAGAATAAGAAAGATAAGAAACTCACAAGAAAAAGAGGATGGAGATGCTAGGATATACAACATAAGGGGATCTATGCAAACACTAAACAGTTAACCTCCCTTGTCTTATTTTGCATTGTGTCTGACATGTGTACATATATATCCTTTTCTTTTCCTCATTTCTCATTATCACTGATTCTCCCCAAAGTATATCTTCTTAAATCAGGCTTGTAGGCAGTACCTTATCTTTCATCTTTATATAACTATTCTCTCCCTCAGTTTTCAATACAGCAGCCTGTTTCTTCTTCTCAGCTCCCACATGGCACTCACTCTCTCTTTAGTATATAGGTATTCAGTCCCTCAATTATCAGCACATATGCATATCTACCTTTTCATAAATTCAGGAATATATCTGTTCTGCTTTTGTTCTGCTGGTTTTTACTTGCAGGAAAATGTGCTGGGACTCCTTATGTACATAAAGGGGAGTATTTTAAGCTATACTATCTTATAACAAAAAAGTCACATACATAGAATCATAAACATAGAATCATCATCAAGGTTGGAAAAGACCTTTAAGATCATCCATCCCAGTCATCAAGCCAGCACTGCCACTATAACCCATAAACCACTAAACCATATCACCCAGTGCCAGATCCAGATGCCTCTTAAACACCCCCAGGGATGGTGACACCACCACTTCCCTGGGCAACCTATTCCAGTTTGAATAGGTTCTGACTGAATTCTGACTATTCTGACTGGTTGGAAAAGACCTTTAAGATCATCCATCCCAGTCATCAAGCCAGCACTGCCACTATAACCCATAAACCACTAAACCATATCACCCAGTGCCAGATCCAGATGCCTCTTAAACACCCCCAGGGATGGTGACACCACCACTTCCCTGGGCAACCTATTCCAGTTTGAATAGGTTCTGACTGAATTCTGACTATTCTGACTGAATTCCATACCATCTGAACACTTAAACACCCCCAGGGATGGTGACACCACCACTTCCCTGGGCAACCTATTCCAGTTTGAATAGGTTCTGACTGAATTCTGACTATTCTGACTGAATTCCATTCCAGACCATCTGAACAGTGAAATTTTTTTTCTAACGTCTAATCTGAATCTCCCCTGTCTCAGTTTAAAGCCATTTCCTCTAGTCCTTTCACTGCAGCCATGGCAGAAGAGACCAGTCCCCACCTCACTACAACCTCCTTTCAGGTAGCTAGTTGTAGAGAGAGATGATGTCCCCTCTGAGCCTCCTCTACTTGGGACTAATTAAACCCAGCTCCCTCAGCCATGCCTCATAAGATGTGTTTTCTAGACCCTTCATGAGCCTTGTTGCCCTTCTCTGGACACACTCCAGCAAATGATTTTTTAGGGTACCATCTCATAAACTTGCTTTGCTTAAGTTGGAAGACATAGTGCACCTTGTTGTTGTAAGCTGGCACACTGTGAAATATAAATGGAACTAACCCAACATTGGGCAGTAATTAGTGGTCTTTAAAACCTCTGATGACCATTTTCATTTTAACTTGCAGATAGCTGTGAGAGCATATTATAGCAGATATACACGACAGCACACATTCCTACTGATTAGAACAGTGTCTTTTTACACACATATCAGACAGTCCCAATACTATAACATGCAGCATACATTTTAAAGTTCTATCTTTACTTTGTTTCCTCTTTGTTCTTCACCCAGCTTTGTGTTTGTTTTATCCTTTCTCACCCAAAAGCTTTGTGTTTCCTCTCTAGCTGTAGAAAGAAAACGTGTGAAGACCAAAAACTCTGCAGGGAGTTCAGGAAAATGGCTATTACAACATTTTTTTCCTGCAGTTTTCATGGCTTCTTACACAGACAAAACCACAAAAAAAATGCTGAATCTAGGGCAATTCTTCCAGCTTTGCACTACACAGTATGTGGCTGTGGGGAAGCTGAAGGATTCACTATGTATGTTCAGCAACAGTAAAGCAATCCCTGTTTAATGAGAAAAAAGGAAAAAGCATTTTTTATTGCAGATGTTGAAGGATTCACCTAACTTTGGAGTTCAGCTTTAGTTTACTTCAGCTCCCTTGCAAAATACATCAACTTCTAACAGTATTAATTTATCTCATAAGCCTATCAAACGCACAAATTTTGCAATAGGTACATTTCCCAAAACTATTCACACAACTGAAAAGTAATTATTATTATGATTATTTCATTTTTTCTAATCCACCTTTGCCATTTGCTTCCTTCTCCCTCTTGCTCCCTATTTCCTTTTGCCAATGGAAAGGAGAGAAAACAGAAAACAATACAATTCGTTGGTTTCTCCTGGGTTCAGATACTGTTTGCTGGACTATTTCTGTACCCTGCATCACCAGGGATTAGATAAAATATGCCATCCCTGGAAACCACAGTCTAGGATTACATCTTTGAGTAACTAGTAAGTAGGCAGTAGGGCTATGCTCCTGCATGCTATCTGCCTGTAAATGTAACAGAACTTGAGCAAGCCAGAGGGGAGTGTCAATTATTCTGTAGTGCTGCTTTCATTCCAGAAGGTGAGGAAACATAAGAAGACAATTTTCTGGCTGAGATTCTGGATATTTGGGGGATATGCTGAACTGCCCAAGGAACACACAGGGATTGCATAAATGGTTGTATCTGGCAGACATCTGCCAAGACAGTGGTTTTCAGTGCTGCTTTAGCTAAAGATACCAAACTCAGAAAATTCAGTGACACTCAGTTGAAAATTAGCTCCTCTGAAGTATGGAGCAAATACTGTCAAACTGAGTACCCACATTTTGTTGTCTGAACCTTTGACATGGTTTTGGCTGTGCTAAGGTGGGGACCATCCATTCTCTCCCAGAGACTTTTCATGCTCTCTGGAGGATCACTGCCAGCCTGCTACCCTTGGTGAGCAAGTCATATGCATCAGCTATCTCCTGACCATCTGCAGCCACTGG
This sequence comes from Acanthisitta chloris, assembly GCF_000695815.1. Classification (NCBI taxonomy): domain Eukaryota; kingdom Metazoa; phylum Chordata; class Aves; order Passeriformes; family Acanthisittidae; genus Acanthisitta; species Acanthisitta chloris. The sequence goes on along the minus strand of NW_008657888.1, from coordinate 9,013 downwards.
AAACTGATATCAGACTGGACGAGAGAGCTCAAGTATGTCGAATTCCTTAAAATCTTATGAAATGAGGCAGCTAGCTAGGGAGAAAGGTGTTTGTGTCCATGCTGAGGAAAAAGATTAAGAAGCTCACTCACCATTGGACATCAAAGAATCAATATAGGTAAGATGTGCTACTGACTGAATTCCATTCATTCTGCTTCTCTGGGAACAATTTTTTCAGCATCTGCTTAAGAGTGAGGGAACTTTCTGCATCTGATGATAAATTGTTTTTAATCGCATTTACATTATTGATGACTTTCATCTAGCTAAGTGATTATCATGGTATTGTGCAATGGATTTATCACTTCTGGATTTATTCCCTTTTGCAGGTATAATGCAGTGCTTTACTAGAAAAAAAAGTCCAGGTTCTTTACTAAGAATGCAAAATAATAATTACAGCCAGATACTTTTATTTTACTTTTGAGGCATGTTTTTTTGCACCTTTTGTTCTTCAAAACATTTAAATAGCTCAACTAACATGGTAAACAGGTAAAAATGTTGTGAATTTTTTAACAGCTTCTATCCACCAACTTCTGTTGTGTACAGGCTTATATAATGCCCAAATCTAAAATGCTCAAACTGGAATTAATACTCCTCATAACATATGTAAGATATTTTAAATTATAAAGTCTATTATACATATTTAAGTACTTAAGAATAAGGAAAAGTGTATTTCCTGAAAGAAACAGCTAACAAATTTTACATTGCTTCAGTTTTCAACAAAAGGCTTTAGACCACTGCCAGCAGTGGAAAGCTATGCTGACTTTAAGAAGGAAGCTAGAATAGAGGAAATACTCACAAAGTAACTTAAAAGAATCATCATTAAACCATCTGAAACTAATACATACACAGGATACTGAGGTTTCATGTTTTTCTCTCCTATGTGCAAGAAATAATACTTTATATTAAGTTACTTGCCATCTTAAAATGATTGAGCCTCATGTTTTCTGCATGGTTTAGTACTTTCAAAGTGGGACAAGTAATTATCTCTTACATAATAAACCATCTGCATGGATATAATTAAACATTTGCTCAGTTGTACTTGATATTAAACCAGAAAAAGAATGTGGTTAAGTAGCATTTATCATGCAAAAGACGTCAAAATCAGCTGAAAATCCATCTATAATATCCTGGTTAGTTGCTAAGCTTTTGAAGGGGTCTTGAATAGATCTCAAATGTGATGCTGCATAACTCAGGTTGACATGGTAACGTGCATAGTAAGGAAAATCTCAGCTTTATTATCAACTTCATGTTAATTCCCTCCCCTTTTCGTATGCTTCCCTCAGTTTCTGGAGTAAATCTTAAGAGTCTCTGATTGCAACTCATAATTATTTGGCATAATTAAGATGGCGTGCTAGTCTTTTATTTTGTAGGCAGCAGAATAGTAGCAGGTCTGTGAGATGAATCCCTAGCAGCAATTTTTTAATGACCATGTTAAATTTAGTGCTGTTCTGAGAGAGATTATATGTGCATTGCTTGGTTAATAGGATGCTTGCTATATTCAGACTGATCTGGCAGCACTGTGCCTGAGGACAAAGGCAGAAAATAAGAAATGTTCTCAATACAGCTACTCTAACAAACATAGAAGCTGTACAGGGCCAATGACCACAGCCATTGATGCTGAAGACTCTTGCTGAGAAGACAAGGCCAGAAGAGCCACAACTTGAGAACACAGGCTGAAAGAATGATAGCAGGGTAAAAAGGGGCTCTGTAAGGCAGAGGTTAAAACAAGCTTGCGAGGACAAAACTGAGACATATTCAACACTTCTCGTATATTTGGATAAAACTGAGGCTTCATAGATGGTCATCACAAAGCTGTTCGTCTTCAAGTAACATAAGCATATCTTTAGATTTGTTTTAAAAGAAAATGTCTCTAAAACCTTTATTTCTCCTGCAAAGTAAAACACACTTTGTTTTTAACAAGGATTCACATCCTTATACATTCCTTAATTATCTTCTGTGCATGAGAGAGCACTACAGAGCCGTGTATGGTGTGGGATGTGTCTGGCACCTTATAGCATGTGATTGAGCAGAGGGAGGAAGGGAGGAAAAGCAGGAACTGCAGAGCTAGGGTATTGTCTGAGGAACATGATAGTCAGACTAGGAGAGCAAAGTGCTACATTGCATGAATGCATGAGGTACAGACAGAGCTAAAGACGAGAGGCAGGATCTGTTTCATTGTGTGATTCTTCACAGGTCTGCAGGATACAGAATCCCACAGGTACTCAAACTCATCCAACCTCTTGGGCAAGACATGGATGACAGAGTACTTCAGCTCCATGACTGATTGAGGGATAGGAAAACTGACATCCCACAGAGGATAAATAAAGGCATACTTGGAGTGACCAAAAAAAAGCTTAGCTGAAGCTTTCCTGCAACATTGACACTGGTTTCTCCTCAACTCCCAAAATAACTTGCCGCTTAGAAAAGTGAGATGTTACCATCACACTAGACAGCAGTGTTATGGAGTGAGAAATGAATGTTTAGGTTTGTCACCTGGCTTTACAGGGAAACCTTGAATTACCATGGAAATATTGACACCTCTGCAAGAGATCTTTTATAAAGGATACATAATTAAGGAATTAGAAATACTTGAAAAGGAACCCAACTCATGAAAGAACCGAAAAGATCTTCCTTTACTCTGATAACTGTAATCAACAGGATTGAAAAATGGTTGAAACTAGCTTTTGGGTCCATTGTAACTCCACATGTCTACTTAATGTCTGATTCCTTCCTTGATAGCACTCCAAAGCACCAAGAAACCAGACATTTTTTTAAAACTGAGAAGTTGATTTTCTGTTGTTCAGATAATTCTAAATGTAATAACCCTGATAAAATTAAACTGAGGAAACAAAACAAGAATAACTGTTTGGAGGCAGTTTCCCCTAGGCCTACACCACCTAAAAAGGAAGAAAGAAATGAGAAATTTTAATGTCACCATCTACTGCAATATTATCAATTAATTGTTAAGCCTAAAAAAATGCTGGTTTTCCACATGAATTTCCTTTATTAGAGCTTCACAAACTTAAACCATGCATGATTTAAGATTCTTTAAAGCTATAAAGAGGTATAATTTTGTTTATGTAAAACAGCCCTTCATAAATTTGCAAGGGATATTTTACAGTAAACTTTCCTATATAAAGCAAAATTAATTAGTTCTTCAAAACAGAGGACTCTGAATTCCACTTTCATGGTAAATTAGGTTTCTCTTTGTTACTATCTAAGAGCATGTGGATTAATTTTCTTAATACTAATTTCCTTCCTATCAACAATGGTTTGAATGTAATCTTAAGATTTGTCTTTGAGTTCCTTATGGCTATTAATGGTAACAGCCTCTTTTTATCAAAACTCATGTTTAAGGCTACTTATGAATATATTTCACATTGACTGTGCCTAAACCTTCCATGTAACCAAAACCAAATATAACCATATGAACAAGCAGAAAAAGAGTTATCAGCCAGCTGCCTTAATCTCTTCTAGACCTCGTTCATTCCCCACACAAATATAGTTACCATATAGATAACAATTGCCCTATTTCTTATCAAAGGACTGAATTGATAACCCAGAGTTTTAAAATTACAGAAAACATCAATCCACCCCAGCCCAGAGCTTTTGCCTGAGAATGAGCTAAGGTCTATCCCTCCCTATCCTTATGAAACAGTCTCAGATACTGTGATGTTCCAACCGTCTTCTGACTGACAAGGCCCAGATGGCCAAAAAAAATTATTTGGGGATTACTTCAGAAGTGCCAGTAGCTGGTGAAGAATTCCACTGCCTAAATTCTTTTGGGAAACAGGCCCTTTTTAAAAATAATATTTATAAAAATTGTGTCCCAACCATAGCCCCTCTAACTTATTTTTAAAACACTGGTAAACAAAGCTACCACATATGGTGTTCTTAGGCCATTCAAGAAAACAGTTTGTTCACTTATATATTCATAAAACATTCCAGTCTCCAAATCTTCAGCTTAGAGCATGTGAACACTGCTGAGATTGAGTTGAGGTTATTGTGAACATACATATTCTAAATTATTTAAAATGCTTCTGCTAAAGGTTACCAGTCAGCACAGAATATCAATTCACTTTAATTAGTTTGAACCGAAGACCAGCAAATACTCAGATCCTGCACTTGACAATTATTCTAATTCAGCTTCTTGGCAACCTGGAAAGGAGAGAGATTATAGTAGCAGTTTACCTAGAAATGTATCGTTCTACACTACATGATGATGGAGAATATTCTGGAAATGGATAGAGTTGTTTCACAGGTAGAATCTAACCTGCCACATGGATGGTTCATTTATAACTGCTAATCCCAAATGACAGGGTTTTAGGTTCATTTGTTAACCAATATGGGCAAGCAAATCAAATCAAAAAATAGCTCTTTAAACATGCCCTTAATAATACCTGAAATAATAATATCTGAAACATCTCAACAATATCTGAGAGAAAAATAAGAGACATGATTCTGACAAACCATGCTGAAGGTCTTCTGTTGACATAGCTAAAATATCCATGGAATATCAGAAAGTGAAATAACATAATTTGCCAATACAGAATGTGTTCACTTTACAATGGGACCACTTTCCAGTGGATAAACATGCAGAAATAACTTTAAGAATGTTTTTATCAATGAACAGGATGTGATTATGTCTGCCATATGCAAAGAGAATTAATTCCTGGTCTGTAGCCTAAAAGGATTAATTTCTTGAAGAAGTCAGTTACAAGCAAATAAATGAGAAAAAGAGTCTTTAACAGTGAATGATTTTACCAGATTCAAAAATCCAGTTGTGCAGTTAGAGAGGATATTGTCTTTTTTTAAACACAGGCTCATGGAAGAGAAATACAGAAGGACAGATAATATAGGAAAAGGTTTTCTTTTGTCCATTATTGTATGTCTGGACAACTGAAATATCAACAACAGACATAACAGAAATCATCAGGGAGAAATTTTACAGCCAGAAATACTAAAGACAAAGAGGAATTAAAAAATTAAAAGAATGCGAATAAAATTAATCCTACCAAAATCCTAGGACTCTAATTAGATGGAAACAGTTGAAATTGTCAATAACAATGCAGAACAGACAAAAATATTCAGTGAATACTTCTGCATAATGTGATCTCATCCCTGTCATGAATACCATATGTTTTTGCCTAAAATGATATGTAAATAATTTTAAATACATGTTTAGTTTAAAAATAAACTATTACTATTCTGCCTGAACAATTAATGTTACTATTCAAGAAATTAAATAATGCTAAGGAAGTATTAACAACACGGATAAAGCCAGAGTTACATTTGGACAGCACAAAAAAATATGAGTTTGATTATATAATTCGATCTATGCTGGAATCACTAGCAGGTAAAACAACTGAGGGCCTGATGCGTGAGGTAATCAATAAAGAAAATGATTGTGTAATTAGCAACAATGAGCATGTTAAATTTGGCAACTTTCTGGGTGAAATTGCGGAATATGATTGATAAAGATGACTGCATTGACATATGCTTCTGTAAAGCAACAGACATCCAGCAGTATATCAATCTAATTAAGTGATTAGCATTATACAGAATCAGTGTAACACATAATAATTAAGTAAAAACCGTCTAAATGGCAGATCTACAAAAGTAACTATAAACAGCTAATCATGATCCCTTGGGTAATTCTGGAGGAATTCGTAGAGTTCTGTTCTTTTTCACGAGCGAGTCTTTCCCAACGTGTGGCTGGTGCCAGACTCCACCACCCCAGCCCACCCCACTGCAGTGCCCAGCTGGCTGGTGCCGCTCCAGTTGCTCAGATCCCTGCTGGGAGCTGGCACAGGCTGTTTGCTGAACTGGGCATATGTGACGGCGCTAGCACCAGTTCCCTTGGCCTGGTTTGGCATCCTGAGAGCTGAGTGCCTCTCTGACACGAAGTGGAATGAGCTATAAACACACCCTTGACACTGCTGCCTTGGGGGACTGAGCCCTGCATTTTAGAAAATGCTGTCCTCTGCTACTACATAAATTTATGAGTGATCTGAAGAAATATTTAACAGCATTAGTGGTAAAATTTGCAGATGACACCAAATGCATAAAGCACTAAATAGAGAGCTGAGTGCCTCTCTGACACGAAGTGGAATGAGCTATAAACACACCCTTGACACTGCTGCCTTGGGGGACTGAGCCCTGCATTTTAGAAAATGCTGTCCTCTGCTACTACATAAATTTATGAGTGATCTGAAGAAATATTTAACAGCATTAGTGGTAAAATTTGCAGATGACACCAAATGCATAAAGCACTAAATAAAGAAAAA
>NW_008657888.1:0-2594 GCF_000695815.1 Acanthisitta chloris | reverse complement strand
GCAGGAACAAAGAATGTAGGTCACATTTAGAAGACTAGAGACTGTGTCCTGGAAAGCAGTGACTCTGAAAAGGATTTAGGGGTCACAGTGGTTAGCCAACTACAGAGAAGCTCCCAGAACAATGTTCCAATGCATTTGGTACAGCCTTCAGATACAGGAGTGTTGGGTGGTGACATAACTGTATCCAATTCTACTTTGACAAAGGTGCTTAAAAATTACAAATGTTCAGAAAAGCACAGTTGGAATACTGTTAGATCTGAAAAACTTAATTAACAATAGCAGATGAGAAGTCCAAGTTCCTTATTTCATCCAAAGTGTGATCAAGAAGTGACTGTTGTGTGATTTATAGAGATGCGTTACAGGGGACTTAGGTAACACGCAATATTTCAAAGTCTGTTCAACAGGGAAACACAATTTGTATTAGCAAAACAGTATTTTGTTAACAAAAAACTTTGTTAACGGGGTGACTATATGACTAGTGAAACATTTTATTCAAGGTTTGTTTCTATTTGGAATTTCTTTGTTTTACTTTAAGTGGGGAACAAACACATGAGAAAAGGTAAAGTAAAGCATACTTTAAAGTGCTTTAAAAAGAAAAGCAGAGTAAGTATGCTTGACAAAGACAAACAGACTGCACTGTATTGTGTTGGGTCTTCATGTTAGACACAAAACTGTAAAAGAACAAAGTAACACATTTTAAAAGATACTTTCCGATTGGGTTTATACTTTTGTATGGATTTATACTGCATTCTTTTCTTTTGACCTTTTTAAAAAAATATAATCCAAGTGAAGATCTTTCTTGAACATCTGTGAAATTTTTGCACACTTGGGCTTGATGTAAATAATACATGTCAGAGAGATGTAAACACCAATGGGAGAAATAAATTATGTACGGGAACACAGGGCACTATAGCTACAGTAATGAGTCAAAACATAAGAAACTTCCATTAACCTGATCGTCAGAAAAAAAAATTCCTTATAATTGGAGGAATTCAACTTTGAAGAGATGTCTCCTTTAGGAAGCAGAAACCCCATTACTTGAGACATTTAAAATGAGCTGGACAAAATAGCCCAGAAGAATGTTAAGGACATCATTGTCAGGACCATGATAACATTTTCTATCCCCGATCTTTGTGATCTCCTGTTTTTTTCTTATCATTTAAGACTGTAATGAATATTTTTTTGAATGTTTACCTACAAAAGAAGTGGTTTAAAGAACAGAGTTTTGTTGCAAGACTACCAGAATTCTTTTAAAATTAGTTTTCATTCTCCTGTCAAGTATGCCAACATTACCGATATCTGTTATGTCTAAACACAGACCAAGAGATTTTCAAAAACAATAGATTAAAAAGCAATATAAACTGATGAAATACTCAATGTGGAGGTGCTCATTTTTTAGGATCTTGCATCCGAAAAACAACAGCCTTTGTAGTAAAGTACCTCAGCACCCCATTGACCACAGGGGAAGAATTAAGTGCCTTAGAACAAGATCCACAAAAACTAAGTTAGGTGGTCAGTGTCCTGAGGACAGAGCTGTACACTGAACTCTGAATCTTTTTGATGTTCAGGTATTTGAATGCAATTATCCTTTCGAGCAGAAGTTTTTCTGAAGGTTTTAGGTGCTCATTTCTCTTTCAAAAACTAAGGAAAAGGTGTAGCCATAAGTCTTCTCACTCTGCTCTTTAGTGATTAACAAACTCTTTCAGGATGATGAAGACAGCAACAATTAGTCTTCTCCTTTAGGGAATCTCCTGTCTCCTAAGAACCTACTTGAGGACTACTCTAGAGGAAAAGAAAAAAAAGGAAGGGCTCCATCCCCTTCTTTTGAGCCTCTTACAGTTTTTGTAGACTGAAGGCTTCGTTTGCCTTCAGACAGATTAAGCAGGAGTCTCTATTCTGATTAGAGGTCTATCAATGGGAGCAGGGCACCCTGGGCTTAAGTCCCTGCTCCACTGATTGTCTCTGGATTTATGGATATAAAACATATAAATGCTCCATAATACAGGCACACAAAGCCATCTTTTGTCCTTCCCAAAGGAGTGCCATAACCACGAGGTTACAGACTAATTCCCTCTCTCTTATCTAATGCATTTTTAATTCTTTCAAAGTGGAGCAGCTTCAACAGAAGGGACAGACTGTTTTCTTCCCTTCCACGTCCCCCTGGACCACGGGGCTGTTTACCTGACAAGGAGAAGAGAGTTGACATCTTTGTCGCACAAAGGAGAGCAAACCAGATCCCACACCTCAAGAACGTTTAACCGCTGAGATTTTTACAGTAAAGCAAAGAATAACCAAAGCTGTGAGCAGAAAGCATCAGCTGTGGCTGAATTTTTATTTGGACGTTGACTTAGCAAGCACATTCCAACACCTGCGGGGCTCAGGCTTTAAGAGAAGTGACTCAGTCAGACGAAGCCTGAGATGCCTTCGGGCAAACGCATCTGGCGAATTTAAGCATAAAAACTGTAGCATCTATGGACGTCACTGAGCGAGTGGCGTGAATAAGCACAGTTCTATTGATTTTAAAATGTAAAATCCACATCAATCACACCTTTCAGCGCTGGGACGTGCCCAATGGTGCCGGCAGGGTCTCGCCT
>NW_008657887.1:0-1655 GCF_000695815.1 Acanthisitta chloris | reverse complement strand
GCGGAGATGTGGGTGAGAGAGGGGGATACAAGGAAGAAAGAGGTGGAGGAGGAGGGGGAGGAGGTGGAGGCTGGAGGGAAGGGGGAGGAGGCTGGAGGGGGGGGGGAGGAGGAGGAGGAGGGGGAGGGAAGAGGAGGAGGAGGAGGAGGAGGAAGAGGAGGAGGAGGAGGAAGGGTTAAGTTCCCTTGGTACCGTGGGGGCTATCAATAGATCATTTTCCATAACATCTTTCCGATTTCGATTCTCATTCAATGCTAAGTGTTCCAGGCAATGCTTCCCTTGAGCACAAGCTACACACTTATTGTTGTTAGTCACCTTATCAATCATTAGCTTTTCCTTGGTCACCCACTCTAGATTCTCCCACAAATAAGGAAATAAATCAACATAAGGGATTTCATCTAATTTTCCTTCCTGCCTACAATACAACAACGAATGAAAAATCAAGTCAGATTGCAAAGACCCATTTTCAGGCCATCATTTCCCATTTTGCAACGCATATTTCGGCCATTGATTGTTACAGTAATCGATCAGCTTATTCTTACAAAATCCTTGATCAAAATTACCCTGTTTCCAATGTGCTAACAAGCACCCCAGGGGAGAAGTCGGCATGGGGCCATTGCCACCCACAATCCTTTTGAGCTTCTCCATATTATCGCTACTGCCAAACCCGCAATGCTTTCGCAATTGACTTACAGACAGCGCCTAGGCATTTTACCAGGAATTCCATAGCCCAACCACGTGTAGCTTTCTCTGCGACTTACTGGCAGGTAACCAGACCAGACCAGACCAGAAATAAAAGCACCTTACCTCTCCAGGGGACGTTGTGAGCAGCGGAGGGTCGCGGCGCTGGCAATGTTGAGAGTTTAAAGAAATTTACTGATCTGGTATTGGCTTTACTCTGGGAAAAGCCTTTCAGATCTTGAATAATTGGAGTATGTCTTCACAATGAGACATGGTGCAAAAATTCTCATCTTGTTAGCGTAGAAAACACATAATCACTGAATGATTATATGGGTGCTTTTATTGAAGAGCTCTGGGAGTCGGGGTGCAAACCCAAATCTGACTCCAACGTGGATCTGAGATGGATACATCTTTATACTCTTTTCTTCACTTAATCACGTTATTAATTTCACCCAAGCATTGGTCCGAGTTTCTTTTGATTATTGTTATAATACTCCCTAGGCATAACTTCAAGTTCCCTTTGGTCATTGTTACAATCCTCCCCAAGCATAGTTTCAAGATCCCATCATAATTATCTATTAATCAGGCAGATAATGATCCATTAATCAGGCAGATACATGCAGGTGGGTACACAAGTATAAGTTCACATTGCTCCATTAAGTACAATATTCATCTTTGTCACCCATTAATCAGGCAGATACATGCAGATGGGTAATATTCATCTTTATCACTAAAGCTTACTTTAACTACTATGCTTTGCTCGACTAAGTATAATATCCATCTTCGTCACTGTGGCCTACTTTAAATACCACAATTTCAAAACATTTTACCCCATGCTATCAGACGAAGGGACTTTAGACAGTGTTGCGGGAGAAGGCAGGATGGGGGAAGGAGAGATAGTACCTGTCTATCGGGAGGTAAGGGATGCCGCTAGTGCTTCTCATCATTTTGGCAGTCTGGTTCTTCTAAACAGG
>NW_008657886.1:45005-53260 GCF_000695815.1 Acanthisitta chloris | reverse complement strand
ACCAGCTGTGTCTATCGGGGTGCAGCCCAGAAACTTAGTGTCCTGGTTTGACCCCAGCTAGCAACCAGACCCACGCAGCCGCTAACACACTCCCCCACCAATGGGATATGGGGGAGAATCAGAAGGGTAAAAGTTAGGAAAACTCACGGTTTGAGGTAAAGACAGTTTAATAGAGAAAGCAAAAGCCACACACACAAGCAAAGCAAAACAAGGAATTAATTCACTGCTTTCCATGGGCAGGCAGGTGTTCAGCCATCTCCAGGAGAGCAGAGCCCATCACACATAACAGTTCCTTGGGAAGACAAACACCATCACTCCAGATGTCCCTCTTTCCTCCTTCTTCCTCCCACTTTATATACTGAGCACGATGTCATATGGTATGGAATATCCCTTTGGTCAATTTGGGTCACCTGTCCCAGCTGTGTGTCTTCCGAATCTCCCATTCATCCCCAACTTCCGTGCCAGTGGGGCAGTACAGAAGACAGTAAAGGCCTTGGCTCTGTGTAAGCTCTGCTCAGCAATGACAGAAACATCTCTATCGTTATCATCTCTTTGTTCTGCACAAATCCTAAACATAGTCCCATACTAGTCACTGTGTAGAAAGTTAACTCTACTTCAGCCCAAACCAGGACAGGAGGCATTTGTAGCCCCTGCTCTGTCTAAACTCCTGTAGGACTTTCAGCAGTCCCACATGGCATCCTTATCTCTGCTCTCAGTGGCTCTTCTGTGTCCTGCAGTAAGAACCCACATCCAGATGGAGTGACAGAAACATAGAATCCTAGCATGTTAAGGGGTTGGAAGGGACCTTAAAGATCACCTAGTGCCAATGTCTCCTTCAGGGTCAGGGCTACCTCCCACTAGAACAGGTTGCTCAAGGCCTTGTTACCTGATGTCATTTTAGGATTTTGGATCAGTGTGGATACTACTGAAAAATTCATCTCCTAGTCAGGGCATGGATTAGCTGAACCCCTCCAGCATTGCATGAGACTGTGTTCAAGGCAGTCAGTACTGGTGAGAAACGTGCTCTAGCCTGGCATCAGGCAATGCATTACTAGAGACGTATGGACTACAAAAAGTAACATCTGCAGCAGAGCAGACCCTGAGCTAGCACAGAGGAATAGAGAGAGGGTGCAGTGCTTTAGTCATAGAGGTTAAACACTCTGTGCTCAATGCAGCATTTACAAGCTAAAATAAAATAAATTGGATAGTAACATATTTTCCCTAATGATTTTCAGCCATCTCCAGGGGAGCAGGGCCCCATCGCATTTAATCTTACTTGGAAAGACAAATGCTATCAGTCTGAATATCCCCCTCTTCCTCCTCCTTTCCCCCTACTTTATATACTGAACATGATGTCATATGATCTGGAGTATCTCTTTGGTAACTGGGGTCCTGGTTGGGAGTAGACACAATCTCCCATACACCCACAACTTCCTTGCCAGCATGCCAGTGTGAGTAGCAGAAAAGGCCTTGGCTCTGTGTGAACTCTGCTCAGCAATAGCAAAAACTTCTCTGTGTTGTCAACCTTGTGTTCAGCACAAATCCTAAACATAGCCCCGTACTAGCTACCGTTTCAGCCCAAACCAGCACAATGGTGAAGCAGGTTTTCTTTTCAGGGTAATCTGTGTTTGGTTTCTGTATGCCTTGTGTTCAGCAAAAATCCTAAACATAGCCCCATATTAGCCACTGTGAAGAAAGTTAACTCTACCCCTGCTCAAACCAGCATGATAATGTGCTCTAGCTATCAGCTCCAAGATGAAATAGCAGGAAAAAAAGATTAGATTTTCAGCTAATACGAAACAGATTGAATGAAGCAAATAAAGTGTTTCTCACGTGTGTAAGGCAAAACAAAAAGGGATTTGTGTTGCTCTCTTGTCCTCTTCAGGGTAAAAGCTGAATCTCATCTATGCTAAATGATGGAGAAGTATTTCTGAATGGTTTTGTTAAAAAGGCTTTCAGCGTCTGCCGTGTCAGGTTTCTTGAGGTGGATAGAATAATTTTTCTGCTGAGGTGTGAAGGAATCTTGTCTGACCATTCAGGAGCCACTCTGGCAGCCATAGTCTCAACACCTGATACTGTCACTGCTGGGACTGAAGCCCTTTCACATTAGGGAGTCCAGTGAGCTGATGGGTTCCCTGCTTGACTCCCTGTCCACCATGCCCTGACAGTCAGACCAGGTTTCCTTACTGGCTCGACCTTAAGTTTCCTATAGCAGTCTCAGACTTCTGGGTCCTTAAAATAAAATAGTCATGGTGCAACAGCAGAATAACAGCTCGAGCTGGTGCCTCCAGTGGGAGACCCTTAACAAAGGACCCCCTGGGCTTTTATACTCTCACAGTCCACACATCGGAAAGTCTGGGGTCGTTGGCCTGTGCTATGTCCCAGTGTCCTCAACCTGGCTTCGCCCCAGGTCCTCGTGCCCTTTGTTATGCAAAGGGTCAGCACTAGTTCACAGCCACTTGCCTGGGGCTCTCCCATCCGGAGCTCAATCTGCAGCTCGCACTGCAGCTGCTCACCAAGCTACCTGCACTATGTGTATTCTTCAACAGTCCTCCCTTTGTTTTAATCGAGCATACCTGCTCATATGGTAAAAGGGGAAAACAAAAATTTCAAGGCGTTTGACCACTGTTCTTCCTTACAACATTATTATAAAAGAAAAGCATAACAGAATTAAGGCTAACAAGATTGCCATAGGGCAGAAATTATTATCAATATGAAATCACTAAGGATTGTCACATGTCAGTTACCGATCAACTGATTCATTTTTCAGTACTTGTTAACATACTGAGTCAAGCGTTCATCTCCATCCGACAGGCTGGTCCTACCTGGGAGGTAAGTTCCTGGTATAGCTAGGTGCCTCCTACTGAGCCTCTCTGTCCCCAAAGACTTATACAGCTAATCAATCATATTCTTTGTAAAATGAGCATCTCTAATTCAATCGACTCCATTACTCCGTATCTAGGTATAAATTCCTTTAACACGGCTTTTACTACTCGCCCTCTGTCAGACCTTCTTGTTGGAAAGTCTTCTGCACAGCCTGATAGCTGTTCTACTATCACTAGCAAATACTTTAGCCAGTCATGGGGAGATTGTGGAGTTTGGTCCCATCTGAGTCACCAAAATTGTACCAAAATAAATTCTTTTACTTAGTGTGCAGGGGACTGGTCCTCACACAGAGTTGAGGTATTTAGTTTATTTGCAGCTCTGCACAGAAAGGGGTTCTGGGTGGCAAATCCACAAAGGCAGCAGGACAACTATCAAAACCTTTCACTATTTATCCATTTTAGTATACAAGGCATTAATGTTCATTTGCTAAAAGTTATCTAGTTCTCTTATTAATTAGTATTCTATCGTCTATTGGTTAAATGATGCCTTCAGTTCTTATGCTAATTAATCCACATGCTCAATCTTTTTCTTCTTTTCAGTCAATTCTACCAGCAAATAATGTATCTTTTGAACACCTGGACATCGTATATAGTCTATTTGCAGTTGCTGAAAAGGGAACTAGGTCCATGGTCACCCTCCTAACTCTGGAGCTCAATCTGATACTTGAGATCTTCTGGGAAGTTGGGCAGCATTTGTGGTTCTTTTGGTGGCAGCATAAATTCCTGGTGCTGCCCATATTTTTTGTGCTTGTCTAGCTACTGCCTCTTGTTTCTCTGTGAGCTTTACCATGAAACCATCTAGCCACGATCTAAATAGTCTTTATCAGAATTGGCTTTGGCCCGAAGTCCATATTCCATCAAAAGCATAAACACCTGTCCCTCTCCCCCAAGCAAACAAATCAATTATAGTAATATATTCAGCTGTAGGTGTTATTTGTAAAGGTATAGTTGAGGGGTTCCTTTATGTTCGTTAGCTGCCCACAAATCCTACATCAAGTGATACTCAGGGTCTTTGTCGCCACCCAGTGCTTGCACTGCAGTTTGCACGCTGTACTGCCTGCGCGAATGTATTCTTCAGCAAAGGAGTTCTAAGAAAATAGTATTGTCACCAAAACTGGGACTAAACACCCTTAACACCAATGTAGTATTAAGGAGCAGGCATTATTTATTACGGTGCCAGTAGCCATGTGCAAGCTAACAATCCAAACTTTTTACTATTTATACATTTCAGAAAACAAAGAAATTAGTGCTCATTGGTAACAAACTACCTAACTCTCATCAATTGGTATTCTATCCTCTATTGGTTAGTGATGCTCTTGCTTCTTATGCTAATTAGTCCACTTTTGAGTCTGTGGCTTCTTGGGGGTCTTTCCTGGGGGTTTTAGATGGTCTCTGGTGGTCCCTTGTGGTTGTTGAAAAGATGCCCATTAGTGTCCTTTCCATGATTTTTGAGTCTTCCTCTCATATATGGTCTTGGCTTAGCTCATTACCTCGTTTGCAGATTATTAAGTTCCTTATCTTGGTCTTGGATGACCTGCTGGCTCCTCTGCACTCCTCCAGGATGAGATGGTGATGGGTGCGAGAATTTATGTCCTTGGGTGCATTCTTGTCTGAGGCCCCTTGCAACAACTCCCCCTTTGAGACTTACTCAGATAGTTAGTCTTAGGTAAGTTCCTTTAGCTACCTTGTTAGTTCTGCACCAATTAACACTACTCTGCTAATTTTGTAATATAATGAAGAACTTTGAAGGTAACGTAACTACTTGAAAGTCATACATGACAAGAGGAGGGTGCAAATGGTACAAAGCTTTAAAGAATATAATCTGAGGCATGTTTATTTTCCTTTCTGTGCATTCTAGGCCTGCAAAGCCACAAAGGGTTAACCTAGAAACAGGGAGCTATGCTCTTAGATCCCCTTGTATCAGTACATGTATCTGATTTAATGGCTTTTTATAGACTGAACAGTTAAAAATTTAAGTTTTTTGTTTTAAAACTGAACAAATAACAGGAGAAAACTTTGTTTTTAAATTTAGCTTTTTTCTATAATGATATTCTTTCCTTCTCACCCCTTCCATTCCTTGATACCATAGGTGACTGTTTGCAATTGTTAAGAAGGCTGTTGTTACTTGCATCACTGTAGTATTTGTTCTTTGGCACCTGGTTTTGGGTGATCACCGAAGCCTAAGTAGAGCCATTGCATTTTAGAGACACATAAACCCTTTACTTCCCCATAAATGCTACCTTTAGGTACAGAAGAGGAGTTCTGCTATGGAAGGGCAAACAAGTCCTTTCGTTTTAAAGGATGGAGAATTCTTTGTCAAGAATATGAAGAGAACTGAGAAAAACTGTTGTTTTTCCCAAGAGTTGGAGCAGAAATCTGTAAAGATAACTGTAGAACTGATTATATTAGTATGCTTTTATTTGGGAAAACAAATTCTTCCATTCTCCAAGTAGCCCATGAAATACAAATAGTAATTTTTGTTCTAATCAAATGCAAAATTTTAATGGAAAAAGTTATATGAGTATTTCCTTTTTCTTTGCAGGTCACTGATGAGCTGTTGGAAAAGATAGCTTCAAGAAGCCAGAATATTACAGAAATCAACATCTCTGACTGCCGCAATGTGTCTGATACAGGAGTATGCATATTAGCCATTAAATGTCCTGGGCTCCTGAAGTACACTGCCTATCGGTGTAAGCAGCTTTCTGACACCTCCATTATTGCAGTTGCTTCTCAGTGTCCTCTTCTTCAGAAGGTACATGTGGGCAATCAAGACAGACTCACTGATGAGGGCCTAAAGCAGGTAAGCATCCATTCCACAGATTTCTTCTGTAAACTTAGTATATTTCAACTTTTTACCAAGTGCAGAAAGGGACGTGGAAGAAGGTGCCCTTTTCTAGGATTTAGTTAAAATCAGAAAGTATCTTCTATTTTAAAAATTGGTTTATGGACACTTTTTATTTGGTGCAGTAAAAGCTGTTTTCTAGAGACGGCATATATGGTTTTTCTTCTCTTTAAAACCCAGGGATTAAATGATGCCTCTTGTAGTTAAATAGGCAGTTTGACATCCTATACTTCACCTCTGTCTGAATTTTCCTGAGCTTAGTTGCTATTCAATTACTTTTCAGAACCTGTGTTAAGTAACTTCCTTTTGTATTGTGAAGGCCAAAGATGTCTGAGGTATTTATTTGATTGGCATGCAGAAAGGTTTCATCAACTCTTTAGTATTAAAGGAACTTTTAGGGTAAGGTGTGAAGTAGTTAGGGTAAATCAAATATGCTCTCAATGGTTGAGCATATCAGCATTGTTAGCTACTTATACCAAATAAATAACTTAGTTTTATGTGCTGCTCCTAGTTCCTTTTTGGTGAATGTAGTTAGCAACTTCATTTTGTCATGTATGTAATTATAATCTTTCTTGTTTGCATAAAGCATTTAAAAACCCTGTAAAGAAAGAAAGTTTTTAATGGATAGTGGAGAAGCAGAAAGTGATCTTAACTCCCAGCTCTTCAGTCAAATCCTGTTGTTTTCTTTTTTCCTTTGATTTCATTAAATGCAGCTTGGCTCAAAATGCAGAGAATTGAAAGACATACATTTTGGACAATGTTACAAGATCTCAGATGAAGGAATGATCATTATAGCTAAAGGCTGTCTGAAGTTGCAAAGAATATACATGCAAGAAAACAAATTAGTAAGTACATATCTTGACTTTTTCTTTTTATTCCCATGGCATTTTCATTGCCAAAGTTTTTTCTTGCTTTTAATCTGTTTAAAATTTTCTTATGTATAGCTGGTCTTTGCCAGCTAACTGCTTAAAAATGGTCTCTAGCTGCAAAAATTGCAGTTCTACAGAGATGGCTCAGAAAGAGACTCAAAGCACAAGTTAAGCTAAATGTATTAACATTTTGGTTTCAACATGACATTCCAAGAGTGATTGTTTAGGAGGTCCTTTATTTGTATTGGAAAATGCTTAGTTTATGTGGGTATTCCTCTTGTTTTTGTAAGTACAGTATGAAGTGCAAACTTACTAAACGAAAAGATTTTTGGAGGTTGGGTTCATGATTACAAGTAATACACTCAGATAATATTTTCTTGAAATCTGCCGTTTTCTTATCAGGATACAGGAGAGCAGTGTTCCTGTGCTAGTAAAAGGAAGTGGTTGAGGAGTAGTAAAACTATCTTATGCCCCAATTATAAGTAGTCTCTGAAATTATGGTTTCTAATCTAGAAATGCAGTAGCTACTAAATGGTATAGTAGAAAACTGACTTTGATTTATTTGCTTCTTAATTTTTTGTTTTTCTTGCAAGTAGAAAAACTTGCTTGCAGTTGGATTTTTAACTATCAGCTGACATCATAGTTATAACCTTTGTTTGAAAACTGCTGAACTGGAACAAACAAATTGTGTTTGTAAGAAAACAGCATACCTTGTATTCAAGAATCACTTGATATTTGGCTTCAAATAGACAGAGATATACGAATGCCAAAGGTGGTTGATTTGAGAATGGTTTGTATTTAAAAAAAATGCAACCAGTTACTGGTTTTGATCAGATGTCTGGGAGGATAACATACAACATACTTATGCAAAAATTTACTGGAAAAAAGTAGGAAAATTCAAATTATTATATATCTTTGAACGGAAGATTAAAAAATATGCACATTCAAGATTTGCATAATTGTATGTGAAAAATGGCTTAATTGTAATTAAGGTCACTGAATGCATGAATACTGACATAAGTGCATGATCATTGAAAAATACATGGGCAAGGTGTTAACTTAGCCTTCTTGTTGATGCATCCTTGCCACCGAAGTTTTTATTATCTTTATAGTCTGAAATGTAACCTAAAAAGTTGTTATTGCAATTGTTAGCAGTTTAAAATTTTGTGGTTTTAATATCTGAAATGTTATCTGAGTTCTTAGTTGAAAGGAACATAGGAAGTGCCTTCTTTTTAAGGCAATTGTGAAATGTGTTCTTACTTACATTCTATTTCATTGCTTCCATTGTATCTCTAATTTTTAATTGTAAATAAGACAAAAAGTGTTTGCTGTCAAATGAATATGAAATTTATCTTAATTTTATTCTTTCTGAAAATTTGTCAAGTGACTTATCAAACCAAAAGTTTTGCCCAGTTTTTAATGAGTGACTTTTTTTATATCTAATTGTAGTTAAACTCCTGCCCATTCTTAATTTTTTAGGGAAAAAAACATCTTGTGGCAAACTTGGTTTAGCTTTGTCAAGTTGAAATGCAGCTCCATAAACATTGATATGTAAACATGGAATAAGTTGGAAAGTTGTTATGAACTCCAGGGACTTGAATCTTTATAATAAAATAATGCTTGAACAATGCCACTAGATGACAAACCTGTAGAAATTGC
>NW_008657886.1:42342-44966 GCF_000695815.1 Acanthisitta chloris | reverse complement strand
GTGTAATTTTGCGTGATGAACCAAGGGAACGTGTAAGAAGTTCTCATGCAGCTGTATAATAAAAACTTTCGAGTTAAAAAAATAATTGTTTAATGCTGCGGAGTTACCTTAGGAGAGAGTAAGGGTTGGCAAATGATTTGTAAGACACTGTGGGTTACTTTCATCCTTAAGACTAGCTTCTAAAAAACCACTGTTAGTGTTTAGTGTGGCCCATCTTGCTTCCTGCTCTTTTGGTGATGAAGGTGGTTTGCGGATATATGTGTATGTGTGTGTATTTTCAAAATAAGTAAGTGTTTATTCTCTGAGATCAAAATACTCCGTGGCAAGAAAAGTGTACTTGACATATGAAGGCTTGGTTTGTGTATTTGAAGTTCACAGACTGTCCGTATGCTATGGAAAGAAGACTCCTTCCCCTCCTTTTAAGCAACTTCTGTAGCTTCTAAATAGTCTGTGTTTTATGTTTTCTTGTTGCTTCCTTTGTCAGAGGTGCTCGAAATCATGTGACTCCTGCAGGCAATTTCTGTTAATTTCAAAATGTGTAGTCCATTATAGATAGTACATGATGGTTGAGTTTTCATATAGGCTTGTCTCACACTAATGGATTTTACACTTCAAAAATACATGTATGCAGAGGCAAACAGCAGCTAAATAATGCCTTTGTGAATGTTACTTTGCAGTGAAATGTGTGTGGATCAGGCAGCACAGTTCAGTTGCTTCATCTGTTGCTAAGTAACTCCATTATCAGACTGCTGAGCAGAAACAGAAAAAAGAATTTATGTTCTGATTGTTGAATATGCTAGACATTTCACAGAAAAATAGACCCTCCTCCTGTCTTTGAAGTGCTGGTTATGTCATGGTAATAAAGCTGCAAATAATAAATGGGACAAAGGATGTGGGAGGAAAAAGTTAATATTGCAAGGCTAACTTAACAACAAAAGGTTGTTGCTGTTCACGTAACTGTTTAGGATTTGTTCAAAATGTATTTCAAAATATGTTTATTTTTCCTCTCTCCTTTGAATGAAAGAATAATCATATACTGATCCTCTTTTCTGAAGCATGGTGGCCAAATTGGGAACCTAGTGGAAAAAACCCCCAAAACACTGCAGGACTTAAAAAGTATGCCAGTGTGTTGTCTCTCCTTATATGCCCCCCAAGCAGTCTGATACAGTCAAATAATCTCACAGAATTTCAGTGTAAATGGAAGAACAGCTTATAACTCTGTCCAGACAAAACTAGAAAATTTCTTAGTTTTTTGGTAGAGTTTGTTTGGGCTTCTTATTTTGTGGTTGTGACTGTTACGGAATGCTGTAACTTTCATTTTTGCATCACATGAATCATTAATGTGAATGAAGCTGGTGGAAGATGTTTGGGTTTATTTCATTGTTATGTTTGTACCAATGGGATTCTTTTTGTCCTTCCACCCCAGACAGAGAGCACATACATTTGACTACAAAACCAAAGAACTACTCCACACTAACACGTAGTACTTTCACTGAAACATGGAGTGGGGTGTACTTAACCTGAATTGGCAAGGAAAATGACTTTTCATTGCAGCCTTTTATAGAAGAGTGAAGCCCTAATTTAAGAGTTTAGTGGATTATTCATAGGGAGATGCAGAACAAGTTTGTTACTACAGTGCACCCAAATGGAAGGGTTGCCTACAGAAGCAATTTTGTGCAAGGTATCTGTAAACTCTCATTTCCTTGTTATGAATAGAGTAGCTCTAGATTTGGAAGCTCATGTTAGAGCTGGAGAAAAACCTTCTCCAGTTAACTAGTTTGATTTTGGGCATTATTTTTTTTATAAAATGGTATAGGAAAAATCAGCTTTGTTTTCAGGTTTTCTGAATAATCAATATTGTGTAATCTCATTTATCTTTGTGTTTTACTGAGATTCCCCTCCCCTCTCCTATTTTTTACTTTGGGAAGAGCTTCTCTTTCTATTTCATTCCTGTCTTCTACAGCACACTTCCTTCAGCATTGTACCCTGTGCATGGCACGTGGAGAGGAGAGAGTACTTTGCTTTGAGTTTAGTCCCAACAAATTGTTTCAGGAAAGAAGTCAGTATTATGAGGCATGTAAACTGCACATAATCAGATTATGTGAACAACCAGAGTTTAGAATGTATAGAAATAACTTCTCTTTTCACTGGTAACAAATAAATGAAATTTTAGGGGCAGAGTATTCCAAAGGAGTGTCATTTTCCTGTCCTTCTTTTGTTCCCTCCCAAATATTCCATATACTATTTCACTTTTTGCATGCAGTTACTCCAAACTGTTCTTCTACTGGGAGAAATTTCAGAAAAAAGATTATTTTCTCATGCTGCTTTGTGCATACTTTCCCAAAATACACTCTAACTAGTTTATTTCATTATTTTAGGTTTTGAAAAGAACTGTAGTTGTTCCAGACTTCTCTTTTGTTCCCTCCCAAATATTCCATATACTATTTCACTTTTTGCATGCAGTTACTCCAAACTGTTCTTCTACTGGGAGAAATTTCAGAAAAAAGATTATTTTCTCATGCTGCTTTGTGCATACTTTCCCAAAATACACTCTAACTAGTTTATTTCATTATTTTAGGTTTTGAAAAGAACTGTAGTTGTTCCAGACTTCCCCATTATTGTTT
>NW_008657886.1:39867-42299 GCF_000695815.1 Acanthisitta chloris | reverse complement strand
TTTTCTTTGTAGACACATACAAGATGAGTGCTAAAGGAGAAGCCACAGTCTGAGCACTCTCACAGTGTTCACAGAGTTGCACACATGCCAGCCAAGAGTTTAACTCCTTCCACTCCTCACTCACACATGCACTCATTGTCAAGTGTACTTCCTCCTTTGTCAGGCACGTCCCTAGGTTTCCTGCAGCAGAGTCTCAGACATTGGATTTATACAAATGACTAATTTAACAGAGTGATACAGCATCAGGTCAGCTTGAGTGTGGTGCTTCCAGGGAGGGACCCAGAACAAAGAATCCCTAGGCCATTACACCTTTACCACATCTGGCCTTGTCCCTCATATGCTCTTTACACACCTTGTTTCAATGGTGATTTTTGGTCTGTGGTCTTGTAACAGCTTATTGGATTGTTTCTCTATGTCCACATAGGCAGGCCCTGGACTTCTTGTCTTGTGGAGTTGCAGCTTCTGCTGACAGCTGCTGCCTCCTTGTCTTCTGTGTTTTTCTGGTGAACCTGCTCACTTGCAGAGCATGTGAAACTAAAAATACCACTAGAGTTAGGATAATAAACATCACCTAGCAACATCCAAAGCTTCAGTGTGTTATCAATATTCTTCTCATGCTAAAGATAAAACACAAAACTGTACACCAGTTACTAGGAAGATGACTAAGAAAATTAATTATTCCAGATGAAAGGATATTTCCAGATTAAATCAGTTCACAGCTTCTGGCCTAAGGCTTCAGCAAATCCAGCTACTGATGCTAAGCAAACAACATACTAAATCACACAGCCTTATAACTCCATGTAAGTCATTCTGCTTAGAATTTATGTGTGCTGAATAACTGGTATCTCACAATAACTAGTTGCTTGCTAAACATATGCATACTTACTCAGAATGATTGTACTATCATGGAATGGTTTAGGTTGGAAGGGATCATCTGGTTCCAGCCCCCCTGCCATGGCCAGGTACACCTCCCACTAGACCAGGCTGATCAGAGCCCATCCAAACTAGCTCCTTCCAGGGATGGGGCGTCCACAACGTTTCTGGGCAGTGTATTCCAGTGCCTCATTGTTGGAGTGGGATTCGGACCTGGAGTAACGATGAGTCTCAATATGAGTATGGTCGTTCTGCTTTATTCTTAGTACTTACAAGATATATATAGACATTTACACAGAGTACGCGAACGCAGCGGATACATGATTGGTTTATTGCCCTTGTCCCAGTGTCCAGGTTAAACTTATGATTGGAGCAAGCAGGTGTCTGTCCACATTCCAGGATGTTTTCAGGAATACCAGGGAGCTTGTTGACACCGGACTCAGAGCCGGTCAGAGCCAGCTCTGCCAGGCAGAGCTTGCTCCTTATCAGCAGTTCAAGGCTAAGTCACAGCTGCTGTAGGCCTCACACCACACTACCAGCTGGGTTGTCAGCTTCAAGAAGATCATGTCCCTTTTCGCATAGCCATTCCTCCACACCTCATCACCCTCACAGTAAAGAATGAATTATGTCAATACTGAGATTGATTTCTCTGCAGTATATCTTAGCTTTAGATAATGATGCTTCCTCTTCTGTCAGTATTAAGTTCAAGCATTCCAAAGCAAAAACTTTGTATGGATGACATTGCTGATAGTATGCACTAGTAATGAGAAAGTCCCTCTTGTATTTTGATTTTTCTCACACATTACATATGAACCAAACCCAACAAATGTACCATAAAAATAATGTTCAGTGCTTTAAAACTTCATTGAACAACTATACTGATACTAAATTAAGGTATGGGAAGACACACTTTCATAAGAACTGTTCGACACATCAGTAGTAAGAGCCTCATTGAAAAGTTAGTCTTTCAACCAACCCTTCTGAAACATTTACTTTACTCATTTTTTTAACACAATAAACTGGTTTGGTTATTTCTTTGGAAATCTAACTGATAGAACCTTATTTCTCAGAGTCCTCTTTTTTTTCCTGTCTTATCTTTGTTTCGGTGTGGGGTTTTTTTTGTTTTTTTTGGGATTTTTTTTTTTTTACTTTAGATCTGCTGCATTTTGACCTGGTCAGTTTCTGTAATACTGTTCTTATGGTAAAACATTTATGCCGAGTTTGATGTTAACAGAAAAAAAAGTGAAGTTTGTGTACATGTGTATAAATAAGTATCTGCTGTAAAGGCAGTTGAACCACTATGCAGGTGTCAGACTTTATTTTCTATATAAATGTTTCAGTATAAATGTGTCAATAACTGCAATGTTGTGTCGTCACCCTTAGGTGGCGGCATTGACTTTGTGGTGGTGCCTGCGAGTCGTTGCTGTAGGGAATTACCAATGCACAGCGGATAATTCCGGAATACTGTGCTGGTTCCACAGATCCTGTGTTCTCTTCGGTTCAGCTGCCAGGATCGCTGTCAAAGTCGTTCTTAAATGTCTTCAGACTGTTAGTATAGC
>NW_008657886.1:27506-39843 GCF_000695815.1 Acanthisitta chloris | reverse complement strand
TAAATAACTGCAATGCAAAAGTCAAATGCTATGTGTGTTTTTATTGAAGCATTTGAAGAGGTTTACTTTGTGTAGTTCTTTAAATATTAGCAAAGAAGAAGAAAAAAACTGGTAGTTTCAGGACATTGTTGTATATTTTGTGTTATTTTAAGTCAATAAGTTTGAAAAACATATGATGAAAATGTGTTTTGGGACAGGTGGCTCAGAGAAGTGGTAGATGCCCCATCTGTGGAAACATTTGAAGTTAGGTTGGAGCAGGCGTGGAGCAACCTGACCTAGTGGAAGGTGTTTCTGTTTATAGGCTGCCCTTTGAAGTTCCCTTCCAAGCTAAACCATTCTGTGATCTGTGCTGGATGTATTGAGTATAAAGTGAATGAGTTGAAACTAACCACTGTTGAAGATCTGAGTAAAACCCTGGAAAAAACCAACTGTATTTCCTTTATTTACTTTTTATCTACTCCTAGATAAGGCTACCTTCTGCAATGATAATGCAGTTTTGAATTTGTGGCGTCTTAAAGGCCAAACATATGTCTTCTGTGGATGAATATTTATAAATGAAATGCAGGAAACATTGCTTTTTGAAGCAAATTATTTTGCGTGCACCCTTGTCTAACAGTGGGGATTTTCTTATTTACTACATATATTTTATTTTTTAATAGGGTAAAACAAAAATACCTTAGGTGTCTCACTTTTCAGTGATATTTCAAGAGCATGTGCCAGAGAGGGAAACTAATTCTGCTTAAGCACTTGGTGTCAGGTAGGAGCCCTTTAAAGTAGTAATTTT
Organism: Acanthisitta chloris; assembly: GCF_000695815.1. Taxonomy (NCBI): domain Eukaryota; kingdom Metazoa; phylum Chordata; class Aves; order Passeriformes; family Acanthisittidae; genus Acanthisitta; species Acanthisitta chloris. The sequence goes on along the minus strand of NW_008657886.1, from coordinate 39,059 downwards.
ATGCCTAATGCTTAATACCACATTTTGAGTTTTAAATGAAGCACATTTGAGTTCTACTGAAAGTATTTTCCTATGTTATATTGGGCAAAAGACATCTCTGTAGGAGGAGATTTTACTCAAGAGTTTCATGGTGTTCTTTGGTGTTTGTTTTTTTTTCCTTGGTTGTGTTTAAATGCTTTCCTCTTCTTGTATGATTTTGGTCCCCTATCTTCCCTGCTCCAAATATTTCAGTGGGGAAACTTTGTATGTAAATAGGTGAAAGAAAATTTGATTTTAGCGTGAGTTCAGTGGTTGTAAAGCTGTTTTGACTGACAGCATTGGAAATTGAAGTGTTGTGGACAGCATTGTCCACTAAACAGCTTCAGTGTGAGTAGCAGCAGCAGGACAAGCCTCGCCCGCTGCTGCACTGAAGCGCTGCAAATCCTGACCTAGAGAGAGACCTCTGGCAAGGTTTAAGTGACTTGTTCAGTCTATATGCTCACTCAGTCCTTACTGTGGCTGCTGATGGGAGTACCCATTTGATAGGGGAAAGATATCCATGTCACAAAAGCACCAGGAACCAGACTGAAAGCATGAACATATTTAATAAAATCTACTGACCGTCTCTCAAATGATGCAGCTTCAGTTGCAACAGATGTGGGGCACTGGAAGAAGTAAATTGTTTCATGTCCACTGCCAGTTCCCTGAGTTCAGTCTCTTTATGAATACTAGTGCGGTTTCTTAGTACTATATATTATTCAGAAACAAAATGCCTCTATAGAACGATTTTCCTGTGAAACTAGTTGCACACCCCTTTCAAATGGTAGATGAAAACACTCTGGCTTAATAAAGTCAGCAATATGGTTTCACTACTCTGTGCTTCTTTCATTTCATTTTTTTTTTTTATTTTTAAACGAGTACTGTATTTATTGAGCCTTTTAACTAGCTATTCAATGTTGTGAGTTTACTTGATGTGTGCAGTGTGAGAGTGTTTATGTACACATTTTAAAAGCAGGTAACAACTGGAGTTCTGATCTGTATTGTTGAATTAATTATACTTCCTGACTCTTGCTAGGTTACATGTGGTTGATTAATGGCTGTACCTACTCTACAGTTTAAAAAACTTTAAATTTTTATATGGATATAAAATTATACCACTTACAATATTTCTTCGGGCTGTAATTTGTTACCACTTTTAATGAATATTTTATATATGAAAATGTGTAGCACATATCCTGTAAATTAACATAATGACAAAGAACCGAGGGATGTAATAGGAGTGGAAAAGTGGCTGATGCAGAACTTTTTTCTACTTTTTGATCAGCATTATGAGATGATTATTCATTTGATATTTTCAGATGATACATTTTGCACATAATTTATTGAAGGTTAAATACATTTATTTATACATTTAAGTGATGTCTGCTTATGCCTGTGCATGTTAGTGAACTTGTACATAAAACTTATGAAGAACTGTAATGGATAATGTTCTCAGTGTTGAAGATTCAGGTGCTAAACATCCAGATGGGTGAAGGTAATATAAAAAACCTAAATGCAAAATGCAGCTAGGTGTGAGTTTTAAATATAAGTCAATTTCTATGCTTTCCATATAGTTATTGAAAGAGCTGTAGTATACTGTAATTGAAATATGTATCACATACAGTGGCTGTATAGACATTAATAGTATCTGTATGATATTTCTGTATTTATAGAGCATGCAAGGTTATGTTTTTAATAAGTGCTCTGTCGAACTGCAAATAAAAAGTCAAAATGTAATTAGTAGTCAGCTCAGAAGATGCCTGCACAGCTTCTTTACACTTACGTTAGTTTGTGTATTTTTACCCATTACCATTTTATGTAGAAACGGTTCATGCAAGTATAAGCAAATTAACAGAAAGTTGCAATAGCACATTGCCTTCAAAAGAGGCTTTTACTGAAGCTAAAACCCCTCTACAGAAATACGTAACTGCTATAAAGACTGCCAAAAAAGATATACAAAGTGAAATTATGTACTGTTTTTTTCCCACTGGATTCCCATAATTAATAGATTTTATGAGAAAGTTTATGCTTTGATCTGCTTCCTGAAATGATAAATTGTTACTGAACTAAGCAAAATCTTGTAAGTTTGATTATGTAGGTTGGATTTGTATAAATTTTAATGGACACAATAGATCTTGAATTAAAATAAAATGTAGACACTTGGGTTTTTTGTTTGTTTTGTAGGGCTTTCTTGGCTGCTGTTGTTGAACAAGTTATTTGAGCTTATAATTAAAAACCTGATGACCAGGAATTGATAGCTGGGTGTGGAGCCTTTTTGATTGTTTGAAATATCCATATTTAATTGTCCTTTGTGTCAGTGTTGCAAATATTATTACACTGCTTTGGTCACAAACAAAATTCCATGATGCTAGAGTGAAAAATCTTTCCGTTAAAATGTGTGCTGCTTGATATTAAAGTCACCTCAATTGAACCATAATGAAAATCTTCACATTTCTCTAGGTTTTAGGGTTAGTGTTTTTGGGTTTTGTTTGTGTTTTGTTTTCTTTGTTTTGTGTTTTTTTTTTTTTTTTGTGTGTGTTTTTTTTGTTTGTTTTTTTACTCTTCTGGTATCTTATGTCAAAGAGAGCACTGGGGCAAACTTGAGATGAATCACTTGTAGTTCTTCATGTGTTGTATTGGTATCTTGACCCATGTTGTACTTTGTAAAAATCTTCAGCCATTCACTTAAGGATAGCAATAAATCACAACTGATAATACTGCTCCCGGTGGGCTGTGATGCTTACAGAAAGAGATCACATGTATGATGCTGTGAAGCAAATCCTGAAAACTGTCAGTATCATTATTTTAAAATGCTAGTAATTTGCATCAATCAAAGATACAAATACATTTTTATTTATATAGGACAAACTCGAGATTATGTAAAAGTCATGAATGACAGACAGGCATCTTTGTGTCATCTGTTCCAGCAAATTCCACTTGAACTTTTTATCTTTATTAAGCTAGAAAAATGAACTTGTCAAATTTATGAAGCTGGGTGAAAACACTTTGTTTCCCAAAGAACTTGACTGTAACTTTACATAGTTTACAGTTCTTTAAGTATGAGAGATTAAATCTTGTATACAGTTAAGTATAATGGAAGTAAGTTCTACAATTGTCTGCACTTCCCCCTCCTCATGCTGCTATAGTGACCAGTATCTGGGAATAGATATATTCATATTCTCTCTTGGATATCTTGAGGTGCTCTTCCAGGTAGTTGTGTTCCCCAAGATACTACCCTGTTGGTATGTATGTTACAAGGCAAATTGAATGGGCACAGAGACTGACCTGCTGAAACTATCCTAAATACTGTCTTTTTTGAGTCAAGGTGAAATTGTTTTAAGTTATGAACTGCAGCGTCAGTGCCCCAGATGGATGCATTTTTGGATTTACACTTTTATTGCAAATTTATCAGCCATATATAAACCTGGTTTTTCTGTTCCACATTTTATGCACTTTCATCCTAGAAATTACAGTATTATTTACTGTAGAATTTGCTGTGGTCTTTCAACTGTCATTGTTCTTTTATCCAGAATGCAAATGTTTATAAAGCTGTGTTCATCTGGACTTTAGACATAAGTACCGTAGTACTTACTGTAGTTAATTTTGAACATCCTGTTCTGCCTTTCAGAGCTATGTGCAGCTTTGCCTCAGTGTTTTTCAGAGAGTCCTAAGCTTAGTGTTCCTCCTTTCTCCTGTTTTTTAATCTTATTTTTCCATATTAAATATTAGAAAGTTCTGTTATATCTGAGGCTTTCCATAAAGATTGTCTTGCTGGTGTGGTCTCCAGACACCAGTTGTCTTCTGGTGTCCTTGCTCAATTGCATCCAAATGTGGTTTCTTTTTTTGTCTCTGTCAAGACTGTACCTTCCTCTGACATTATGCAATTAAGTTACTGTTTTCTAAAAATGAAAATTTATTTTTAAACCTTTTAAGTTTTTTGAGCCTTATACATATATGTCTTTCTAGCATGTAAATGGTGGGATAGGAGTGCTAACCTGACCATAGGCAAGATTTTTGTGAGTGTGCTGGTTTTGGCTGGGATAAAGTTAAACTTCTTCATGGTAGCTCACATGGTCTAGGTTTAGGATTTGTGATCAAAACAGTGTTGGTAACTGTACAGAGCTTGCAGAGATCCAAGACCTTTTATGGTGTTTAAAAGATACTTTTACAAAAGCAGTTTTGTAGTTTTCTTTAAAATTGTCTTAATACTTTGTAATACTTTATTTGATTTGCTATTTAAAATACATGAAAATTAAAGTTGTCTATTGCATTGAAGTTGTCTGGTTGTTTGGGGCGGCAGTGATAGTTGTTAATCTTGTGCAGCTTCTTGAAAGTCCTGGGGACTACTTAGCTATGTAGAGAATACTATATAACATGACTAAGAGGTTTGTGATTGTTTTCTTGAAACTGGATGATTTCAACTGCTACATATGTCTGTTTAAATATAGTTGTAATTTCATGAAAATGGGAATTTCTAGAATGAAATAGTGGTTGATAATTTATGTGGTTTTAGGCATTTCTGAAAATACCTAACAGGTCTGTACTTCAGAAATGTGTACTTTATAGATTTTGAAATAGCTGTATGTAGTACTGTTTTCCTTCATTTTTAGTACTTTCCATTACATCTCAGAATATCTTTGAAAATTTATTCTTGCTACAAGGCTCATTGTTGTGCTAATGTCCTGTTTCTGGTGGTTATTTTTAATATCTCTTAGCATTGTACAGTTTGAAAAGCACTGTTCCTTTTGCTCTATAATTTCTCCAGATTTTGAAGTATTTGCAACAAACTTTTAAAACAAAACAAATCAGTTTTGGAGTGCATTTAATGAGAGAAATAGTGTGAGTGTTTGCTCTATGTACATCTTGTAGATGTTGTTTGCCTTTTTTTTTTTTATAATCTCACTTGGAAAAGGTGTTGCAAATAAACTATTATGGAAGGGTTGCTACAGCTGACCTTTTGTTTTTTCGATTGTTATAGTAGTCCTCAGTGAAATGATGTGAAATCGCAGTGCCTGTAGTGATAAGTGGTTGGTTTTTTTTCTTGCTGGAAGAAAAGATATCTGGACAGTGAATTTTAAACTTGAATAGTACTACTTTCATGCTAATATTATTATACAAACTGAAAATGAAGGTCATGATCATCCTTTGGATGAAGTAATTTTATTTTTGGCAGAAGGCAACAAAAGTTCTTCTGATTATATCTGGTAGGACTGGGATGTCCTGAGAAGACCTCTACCTGCCTCCTCTGTATGTTTCATTTCTGTTGCGGGTGAAGTTATCTGGCAATTTAGAACTTCTTTGAAGGTAATTCCTGGTAGGTCAGAGAACATGGCAGTAGCTTAGTTTCTGCTTGCATGTAGGTGATGCTTTAGCTGCATTACTGTGTGTACCCAATAAAGGACTGGGTAACATATACTCAGGCAGATGATTGTTTTCCTATAAAGTCTTCTGTTCTTGGGCTGAAAGGTATTATATAAAGAATGGATGTCCTATATTGACGTGGTGAATGCTGCTGTTTTAGTTCCTTTTCTTGCTGCTTTGACATGGCAATAGTGATTCTTGGACTGTAGGAACAGATCAAACATATCTGTGAACCTACACCTTCCCAAAATAAAACTTGAGTGATGTAATGCACAAAGCTGCTCCGTTAATTTTTTGTTTTTATTGCTTTTTTGCTAGTTATTTGCTCTAATCCTGTGAAGATGATGATAGTGCAGATTGTACATTAGATTAGACACAAGCAGAATATCAAGACAAATATTTTAAGCTCCTGTTCTCAAACTACAGTTTCTTGTAAGGAAAATCTAATATCTATTTTAAATAAGTATTACAGTAAGAAATAGCTAAATCTAGATACCTATTTTGACCATATTTTTTCAATTTTAAGCTATTTGCATAAAAAAGTGGTAGCATGTGACCCTAATTGCATGATTTGTAATGTGTAGATATTTTTGTGTCTGCAGAACGATTTCTACTTGCTATTTAGTAATAGCCTTTAAGCTGGAAGATGAACAAGGTTATAGAAGATGATTAGAGATCCTAAATATACATTAGAAACAGCTGAAAACTTGGTGTTTTTGGCGGCATAAGCACTTTTGATCTGAAGAGTATCTCTCTGATAGCAGTTGGTTTGCATTTAGATGCTACTAGCTGTGCAGAAATTTTGTAGTACTATGTATATATAAATGCTCCAGCATTTTTGCCGTATTATTTGAACAAGAATTTAAATATTTAATTCTGTAATATTATTTGGCTTACACTTTTAAAGAATATTTGCAAGCAAAAATATATTTTTGTCTAGCAGTTCAAAAAGAAACTTTAATACATTCTTGAATTAAATATGGTTTATATCTTTCTGTGGCTGGTGTTTGTAGGAAATGCTGCTTTGAAAGAAGATAAATTTTGATGCATAATAAAAGACAACAGGCAGATCAAAGATTGAGATACCTTGACTTGAAAATTTATGCCCAAAATAAATTGTTCTTTTTATCTGGTAACTCTGTTAATGATGTCATTCTTTATGTATCAAATCTGCCATGGAGTCATTGGTGTGCTGTGTCTGTGTTTACTAGCAAAGTTGAGTCCTGCAAGGTTTAGTATCCATCACAGGAGAGTGCAGTCCTCTTCCATCTGTTTAATTCTCCAGGTATATTTGTGTCTGACAAATTTGGCTGTATTAAAAGTAACATTCAGTTTTCCTAATAATTAGATCTTTTAATTTTATTTTATTTTTAGATAAACACTGCAATTTATTTCCTTTGCTTAACATAGTGGGCATAATTGTTACCATTTTTACTGGTTAACCTGTTTGTAATTGTATTCCGAAGGTGTCATGCTGAAAAGTTAGGCTCATGAATGTAAGGAATAATTACTAGTCTCATACACCACAAAATCAACATTTTTGTAAAAGCAGTCATTGGTTTTGAAAAAAAGTTCAACTGAAGGACTGCCAATTGATTTAATATTATTGTCACTGCAGTTTGTAGTACCTACCTAAATGTAGCACGACAATTTCTATTTTAGGACTTTACATTTTCAGTTTCATATAACTTTCCCTCCTTGTTTACTTTGGAGAGAAATTTCCCTTCTAGCTAGAGACGGTGTGTGAGCAAATCTTTTGCTTAGAAAAGTTCTTATTTTTCACAAAAAAAGTAAGAAATCTCTATGGATGTTTGTTTATGAGTCCTTAAAGTTCAGTTCTTCTGTACCAATTAGCAGGGGAAACCAGCACAGTATAGAAGATGTTCTTTTGGTCTTTCATTGTACTCTGAAAAATGCAGCTTGCCTGTGTTCAAACCAAGGTTTGAAGACAAACTAACAGTTATTTTTTGCCTATGCATGCTGTATGTGTTAATTCATTTTGAGATGGATTACCTAGCTAAATGTATATAGAGCCATGTGGCATGACAGAGCACGCAATGAACATTTTCTGTTTAGCATCTGAAAAGGTTTGGAAAGACTGCCTGGTACTTCTTTCACTAGATAGTAGGGTCTGCTGTAAGTGTAGGATCAATAAAAGCAGGCAGCAGTGGTTTTGTTTTGGTTTATGTTTTGTGCCATGGTGGTTTTATGAGAGGAACGTGGAGAAATAAGGAAAATGGAAAGCTCTTGACTCTTTCGTGTGGAAAATGGATACAACAATTTAAAAAGAGCTCCCACTCTTCTCTGAGAGGTTTTCTATCCCTGTAGTAAAAATCAGTGGATGCCACTTTTTCTTTGTCATCTTTAACTAAGATACCAAGCTTTTGTCTTGGAAAAAATGAAGTTCCTTGGTGGTGGGTTTGGGTGGGTTTTTGGCTTGTTTGCCCTTTATGTTTTTTTATGATGAACTGGAAAATGTAGCTTGGGGGTTAAAAAGAAAGCTTTTTAAGAAGAAAAGTTCTGGAAAAGCCTTGCCGGTTAAGTCCTCAAGATGATTAAACTTCACTTGCTTCCCCAGAAGTCATATGTTCTGAGATATTGAAAAGAGACTTTATAATGGACACTATAAGTGTCACTCCTTAAAGTTGAGGCTAGGCCTAATCAGAGCATAGGTCAGTCATAAGTGATTCTGCTCTCCAGACACACTCAGTGTTTCACCCTGTTCTGGATTTTCTCTGGTGGAAAAGAATGGTGAGTGGCAATCAGATTTCCCCCAAACTCACGTTTGAGTCATTGGTGTTATTAGTATTATTTCTGAGAGTAAATGTAAGCACCTTTTATCACAGAGGATTACTCATTCTACTCCTCATATTCTTGTCTTTAAAATAAAAAATTGCCTTGGTTAATAGATGGGTGTGGAATGAAAGGAATAGTTTCTATGCATCAGACTAACTTGAGAAAATTAATTCTTGAACATGTTCCATGGTGTATAGTTTCCTCAAATGAAAAGGTGGAGTGAAATCACATCTTAAAACATTGAGTCTGCTGATAGGAATTATGAAAAATGGTTTAGGATTAATCTTGAAAAGTGAAATCTCATACAACTGTACCACACAGTGTGAAAAATGAATTAACTGCTGGGCTGGAATGTTTTTGCCATAGGTATTTTTCTGCCATATAGATTGCAGGTATAAATTCACACAGATATTTTGATGTTTTTTTGTATGTTACCATTTTATGAACATTTACCAATAGATTTCAGTTATAGAAAACTGTCTTTGAAGAAGAAAAATGTATCAAGTAGAGTAAAGCTAAGTAATGGCTAGTAGACAGGTACCCACTCAGTGATGGTGCCCCATTTATAAATTTGGGAACTTCTAACTGAATTTACATATACTCCAATATCTTGATGAAATCCAATCTATTATATTAGCAGTGATTTTTATCAGCTAAACCATAGATCTTTATCAGTCAGTTTTTAAACCACTTCTATGTGAATTTATGAGCTACCAAGTGCCTAAATCAGTGCCTTGATTTCTTACAGGTGAATTACACAGTGAAGTTTTAAATTACTCACTACCCAGTAGCTGCTATTTGTACAGTTCTTGAATTACTGTTGGAATTAAAGGCATTTTGTCATGCAATATACATATTGTTGCTTGTTTTCCTCCTTTTAAACACAAACGGAGCATTATGTAAATAATTGAAGTATCAATTTATAAAATACTTAGATTTTCTATTTTAAAGTAGTTGAGGTAACTTGTATGCGTACATAGGGTGATGAACTCTACTATGTCAAATTTTTTAAAAATGCCCAATACACAATATTATTTGTAAGTTGCACAAATTTGATTCCTCATATAACTATATTTTTGTGTATTCACTTGTTTTTTACCATTTCTCCCTCGCAATCTAAATGATTTTGCAAATGTTTTATCCTTGTTATTGAATTTAATCTAGTTGTTATACAAATACATTGTAATTTAGTAACTGCCTCATTTTTTTTCTATATAGTGGAAGTGGTATCGAAAATGTTTATTGAACGTTATTATTTCTCTCACAAAGATTTTGCATTTTTTTCCTTTTTATTCTCTCTTGCAAACTGCTTGAAGGAGGCAAAAGGGCTTCTGCCTTTGCAGACCATAATTCATTTTTACATTCAGCTAGTAGATTACAATTATGATGCAACCCATAATTTTCACCTTGTTGTTATTCAGTGTTATTGCCATCCTTTTAAATTGACTGAAGGGATTTTTTTTTCCCCTCTAGCATTCCTTCTGTTAAGCACTTTTGTCTTTGCCGTATATACTTTCACAGTTTATTTTCAGTTTTCACTTATTGATATGAAGTTTGTTCAAGGTCAGTTTGTTTAACTTTACATCTGCCTGATGCCATTGACAGTGGCATCCTCACCCAATATGAAAATTTCTAAAAGATTGCTGTTTCCCAGCAGAACAAATGTTAAGAGTTCTATAAACAGGGTAGAGAAATTAGCGGCTAGAATCCCTGAGTTAAGGGATATCAACCCAAGTTGATAGTAGGATCTGTTCCAATGTGCACAAAACAGTTATTCAGTAGGATGTGATCTGTGGAATACAGACTGGAGGCTGTGTATGTGGGGAGTGTTGGGCTGTGGGTTTTTTCCTTCCCCTCTTACGCACCTACTACTCATGTAGCAGCAGGTGCAGACACATTGTGTGCACTACTGTTGCTGAGTTTATGCCCTGAGTGCAGCATTGCGTGTGTAGGCATAGCTTACGTGGAAGAGGGACATTATGCTGACTTGATCAGATGGCTTCCGTTTAGTCTAAAGATTAGTGTGAGATAAATCTGGTATTGATACAATTTTATGCTTAGTCATGGTACATGTACCTCAGTGTCCAGCCTGCATAATCTGTATATTGTTCGTTTGTGTATTGTTCCTTTGTTTTACAGAGGACTATGTCGCTGCTCCTTGCATTTGATGATCCCTTCCATATAAGTTGTAATTTCAATGAACTTTTCATCTGTTTCTGGAAAAGTACGTAGCTCTAAATGCCTGCTGTCTTTCTAATTATTACTCTTGACTATCTTTCAAGATTGCTAAACTTAGTTTTGTTCTTTCTTCCATTGCCTGAGGTTTTTTATAATTCCAGAACAGTTTAAGTATTTATGTTCTAGGCTAGGTTTAAAGTTGCACAGAGATTGCTATATGCAAAGATATCTCATCAGTTTGATTCATGTGCATTTTGTTATATTCTATTCAGATAAGCCTAGAAATATTGTGGATACTGTTTGCTTTCTTTTCCTTGGGTCTTTCCAATGTTTTTGTCATCCTTATGATTTTCTTATAAATTTTGTATCTTTGTGTTTTAATTCAAATCAGGGAGAGAACTGTTCCAGTTTGGTTCTCAAAATTTTGTATACTTGTCCTGCCTATATTATTTTATTTTGAAGATTTTTATCTGTTATATTCATCTAGTAACCCACTTTTTAGGTTAAATAAAGACCCATTTGCAACAAAGATGATGTAGGGATAGACAGTGACCATATAAGCCAAAATTGTCAGACAATATGGTATTGTTTTCTTCAAAAAGCTGAATTTTGTCAAGAAACCATGGTTGTATGAAAAACTCTGAAAGTCATTGTCTGTCTTAAGGTAACCAGCTTCCTTAAATACAGTGCACTATTCTTTATATGTAGAGTGCAGTGCTTTAGTATTCCCAATTAGTGCCTTGCATAAAGTTTGACAAATGCATCGCTTGTCAAGACTTCCTTTAGCAGTTACATTATTTTTTGTGACCTTGCAAGGATAGACTTGAGTAAATCTTGTTGATGCTGATATAGTGGCCTGGAGTTTCTTGACAGTGAAGGGCTGAAGGAGAGAGATCTCATTTTCTACATATTCTTTCTCTTCATTTCAGGATTATTCTAGGATGCATAAGGGGATGTCAGTAAGTTATGATGCACTACTCCTTTAGCAGTTACATTATTTTTTGTGACCTTGCAAGGATAGACTTGAGTAAATCTTGTTGATGCTGATATAGTGGCCTGGAGTTTCTTGACAGTGAAGGGCTGAAGGAGAGAGATCTCATTTTCTACATATTCTTTCTCTTCATTTCAGGATTATTCTAGGATGCATAAGGGGATGTCAGTAAGTTATGATGCACTACTGCTGTGCATGATTCCTACATG
>NW_008657886.1:26616-27495 GCF_000695815.1 Acanthisitta chloris | reverse complement strand
CAGGCCTCAAAAGAGGCCAGTTAGCTTCTAAGAGTCTGAGTATTACTTTTAAGAGGGAATAATTGGAAAAATTGTTGGAAAAAAATAGTTGAATTTTCAACTTAGTTAAAAATTAATGTGGACTGGAGGTAGTGATTCTGAATTGGTACCTGCAGCTCCTTAGAATATCTGTTTTGAGTTTTAGAAATTAAGCACTTTATATAATTGAGTTCCTATACTCACACTTAGGTCTTTAAAAAGTTATTTCCAAAGACTTAATATGCTCAGTTCCTATTAATTTCAAAGTATGAATATGCAACACTCTGTGGAACTCAGGACCCTCTTATTTAGGGTATTAAATGTATAATCTTTAGCAATAAACTCTGACTCATGTCATGCAAATCTGTGTTTATATAGTCGTGCAAAAGTGAGATTGTATCATTTGTGATGCGAGTTTCACTTCTTTAACTGGGCTTCTAGACTGAAAAATGTTTTATATCTTTCAAGTATCTCTTACTGCACTGAAATTCAAACAATACCATTAAAATACATATAGTTTCAAAGCTAAAACACAATCGGTTTTATCATTGTGTAATACTGCCTGTATAGTTGTAATTATTTTTTTTGATCACTTAACATAATCTGATTTAAAGGCTCTACTTTTCTTTACCTGCTGTTAAAGTACACAGTGGTTGCAAGGAAGAAATGGATATAAAGAACTCTCTGATTTAACGCTCAAACACTTTTTGTCCATAAAACAAAAATCATATCCTTCTCCTCTCACTTTCTGTGCCCTTCCAGTGCTATGAGCCAGCTGGCCTTTAGTGATCTCCTACAACATCAGTTTGAAAACTTTAATAATAATAGTTGGGAAAAAGATGTGCCTCTCAGTTTAACTGG
>NW_008657886.1:12652-26573 GCF_000695815.1 Acanthisitta chloris | reverse complement strand
TAACATTTGTTGGATGTGTATTTCGTGGTAACCACCATGAAGTTCACTGCATTTAAGGAGATGATGAAGCTGAGATGAAAAGATATAAATTCATGAAGGCTCAGCTTCACAGCTGGTGTATAATCCTTTCTGTTGTCACTGGTGCCCTGGCCCCGGTACCCAGCAGAACAAAGGGAGCTGAATTGGAAATGGTGGGAGCTGGGGAGCCTTTCGCTGGCAGCACATCTCATGGCCACAGGCCTTGTCAGGACACAGTGTGATACCCTTTATTCTGGGTGACAGATGCGAGGTGGGTTCTGTGAGGGGGAAGTCATTACTAGCGTGAGGGCAGTGTCAGATCAAAAGTAACCAGTGATCAAACAAGGTAAAGGGCTGCAGAAAACAGGCTTTCTGTCTGGCCTCAGCACCTGCCGGATCACTGAGGGGAATAGTCCTTGTATGTCAGGTTGTGTTGATTCCCTTTGATGTACAGTGAATGAGTGAAGATGGAAACTGAAATGGAGAGGGAAGAGTTTTATTTCCCATTTCTTCAGGGCAATTGAAGGTGCTTTGCTATATAATGCTGCCATGGGCTTTACAGCCAAGAAAAATCTCCAAAAGACCACTGTTTGAAGGAAAACATTCAGGGCTTGGGTTTTCTATCTCTAGCCCATTCTCACTGATTAATTTTTCAATGATGTTGCATTTTGAAGACTGAGGATAAAATCTGAAATTAATATTCTATTAATACTTTATTTTCTTGAAGAAAATGCTAATTTGTTATAATTTTTGTTGGAGGCTGTCCAGTGAACGTACTTTTTCTTGTTAGTTAACGTACGCATTAAAGCATTGGTTAGGCTCTGTTTCTGCATTCAGTTCAAAACTTCATAAATCTATCAAAGTTTCTTTAAACAGAGAGAGGTAGAAACACATGCTGTAAGCTCACGCAAATTTTTTTTTTGCGTGGAGAGTTGAACTATAATTCAGAATATAAAGCCTAGCTAGCTATAAAGTAACAGTAAGTGATTAACTGTTTCAAGTGTGATGATAATATGCCGGCCTTGGTGTTACACGAATAGTGTTCCACTTCTGAAATATTTACCCATATATATGCACACCTGCAAAATTTAGGTTATTGTGTAGCTGTAATGGTGTTCCAGAACATAATTCCTTAAATGATTATATTTTATTAAGCAAAGTTACTGGTGCTTTCCATACCTTCCTCATTACTGTATCCTTTTTATTCTGTTTAGTATATTTTACAATAGCATTTGTTGTGGATGTCTCTCATTATACAACAAACATATTGACAAAAATTTATTAGGAGGCATAGTTGCCACATTTCAATTATAAATTTATTTTTTCTGCACTCAAGAGATATCTACATACATTTTGTAGAGTGTATATTATCGAAAAAATTCATCAAATAAACTGTTATAAATTGCTCTATAGTTTAGCAATTATATAGTGGGGTTTTTTTGCTAACTATGATCTAAATTTCCACCTTATTCTAAAAGAGATTCCCAACTCATCTCCCCTTTCTTTTTCCCCATAGAATCCTAGAATTGTTTGGGTTGGAAGGGTACTTACAAATCACCTAGTTCCAACGCCTTATCGTGTGCAGTGGCATCTTCTACTAGATCAAGTTACTCAGAGGCCATCCAACCTGGCTTTGCACACTTCCAGGGATGAGACATCTACAACTTCTCTGGGCAGCCCATGGTACTGCCTCACCACCCTCACAGTAAAGAATTTCTTCCTAATACCTAACCTAAGCCATTCCAGTTTGAAGCCATTTCCCCTTGTCCTGCCACTACATGCCCTTGTAAAAAGCCCCTCTCTAGCTCTTGCAGACCTTCTTGAGGTAGGGTCACCCTGAAGCCTTCTCTTCCCCAGGCTGAATAATCCCAATTCTCTCAGCCTTTCCTCATATGAGGGATGCTCCAGCCCTTAGATCACTTTTGTGTACCTGCTCAGGACTCACTCCAACAGGTCTGAGTCCTTCCTGTGCTATGCACCCCAGTATTCCAGCTGACACCTCCTAAGAGTGGGGGAGGAGGTATTTTTGTCCTGATTGAGTATGTGCTGTCATGTTTTTTGCTAAATATGGAAGTGTGACTGTGCATATATTGCCAGATATTTCAGAGTGAAGGGGTCCATTATTATCTCCCTTGATAACTTCAAATAACAAAGAAAAAGAAAAGAAACTTAGTTCAAAAATACTCCAGGAATTTCATTACCAGTTTAAGAAGTTGTACTTAATTCAGTATTGACAAGCAAAATTAAAATGCCCATGTAGCTCTGTAATATTTGCACTGTCACTATGCAAAAAATCCAGCCTGGTGTTCTGAGCTCATACTTTTGTGGCAGGACGTTTGTTCTTGGTTGTGTACTAGTTCAGTTTTCATGCAACTCCTAAAGCTTTACTTTTAAATTAGTTGATCACAGAGTCTTCCATTTCAAGTGACCATGTGGTTTAAAATCAAAATAATATTCATACATACAATAATTGTGTCCACTGACTAGTATTTGAATATCTGTCAATAATTTCAATGTTCCAGTTGGCATAAAGTGAAACCCTAGCAAAACCAAAAATGTCTTCCTAAATTTGTTCTGCATCTTATCTGGATTTACAACCAGTTGAGAAAAAAACTTGTGCAAGACCCATCTTGAAGGAGATGCATCTGTATAGAGTCTACTAGAGTTACTTAATCTGTTTTACCCATTTTGTAAGTTCTGTAGTTCTAGCTTTAGCCTCAAATTAAAAATCCCCAAACCAACTAAACAACAAAAATACTGACACCAGAAATTTCCCAAATTTTATAAATAAAGCAGAATTTTGTCTTAGACTAGTTTTGTTTACCTTGTGTTGCTTCTTATTAAACATGACATAGTTTTAGAGGTAATTTTGCTGCATCCAGAAATTCAGGTCTCTCTCATATTAGTACACTATTCTAAGCTGTCATTCCACCTCCCTCCACCAGTGGGTTTTGGTTTTCTACTGTTTTTGAAATCAAGGTTTTCCTTGTGGAAAGTCTTACAACTAATATGAGGTTTGCATCTGCTGTTTAATGCATAATATTGTACTTGTTTATTCAACTTATGTCTGAAACCATAATGACTTGTGACAATAAATGCATATTTAGGAGCAGGGAACGTGGAACTCCCCAGGCTTTATGTTCTTCTGCATACTGACTTCCTCCGTATTTGTATCAAATTTAGATGCCTCCTTCCATTCTTCGTAGCATTTCTGCCTTGTTGAGAAAGGTAAAATGGAGACTTCCACCCATGTTTGCTTTTGGAACTTTGTTTTTAAATTCTGAATGTGTAAGGAATTTGCTTTATTTCTATTCACTTTCATGTGAGATCATGTTTTTCCACTACAAAGCTAAATAACTCTTTGCAGTGTTAAAATAGAAGTTCTGAATGAGTCTTAGCAGGAACGCTGAAATCATCTGAGCTTCTCTGGAAACGTAACGTAAGAGAAATTTGTGTAGATGTAGTGCTGAGAAAAATATGACTAAATAATATATGCAATCAAATATCTAAAGGCAGTTGTTAAGAGGATAGTGCCTGATGCTTTTCAGTGGTGCCTGGTGACAGGACAAGGAAAGACCCGTAAACTAAACCACAAGGAGTTCCACCTCAACACGAGGAAGAACTTCTTTGCATTGCCGGTGTCAGAGCACTGGAACAGGCTGCCCAGGTTGGTTGTGGATTCTTCCTCTCTGGAGACATTAAAAAACTACCTGGACGTGCACTAAGTAACCATGCCTTGATTTGGAGTTGGACTAGATGATCCCCAGAGGTCCTTTTCAACCCTAAAGATTCTGTGATAAAGGGTAAATGGATATTTTTATTACATAAAATGAATATATTACATATTACAACATATTACAAGCTAATCAGCATCAGATCTCTAGAAAGAGTTACAAAGTCAATCAGGCAGCCATTTTAGCTAATAAGTTGCTAGAAAGATTTAAGTCAAATCCTTCTACTTGTTGGAAATGAACAAATTAACAAAGAGCCCTTCATGACCATCCAAGTCACAGAACAATGGTTCCTTATTTTACCTGTGTTCTAATTAAAGAGAATTATACCAAATTAAATATGCTTTTGCTGGTATAGCTTGGGAGAAGAGGAAATGGAAGGGGAGGGTGGATTTAAAACACTGAATTAAAGTACATCTACATCTACATATGTAATGTATTAGAAGAGTTTCTTAAAAGACAACTATTAAAACGTACTAAATTAAAGGTAGAAATAACTATTCTGAAGCCTGCAGTTCTGAATCTAAGTCATCTAATGGCAATAATTCTACTTATTCAAGGTTTTTTTGAAGGCAGTGGTTTGCTTTTAATCTGGTATAAGATTTGTTTATACTACTTACTGTGGAAGAGCATTGCAGTGGTATAGGAGCAATACCAACTTAAAGGAGTCAAAATGGTCATTGTGTTTTACACCAGTTGAGTACACAGCATAGAACTTGCCGTAATTTCATTTGAATGTTATACATGGTCCTAATCTGTGGAGTCATCCATCAGTAATATAAACATAAATTATTTTACTTACTAAATGAATTCAGAATTAGTTTGCATACTGACAGATATTTAATTCTGTAGTCTTTTGAAAATGGTATGGAGTGCTTCCCCTGCAGGTTCATGCTACAGCGTCTTTAACTCTTTTGAGTTCGCTAATAACCGTGTCACAGTTTGAGAGAGCAATTTAAGGTACTAATTTGGGCTGATTCATTACTTTGGATGTCTTGAGAAATGTTATGCTGTGCCCACTGGCTTTGCCTATATTCATTAGACTTCTTCATATATGTAAAATTATAATCTCTCTTCCAATTTCAGTTTTTTCCCTTTAGCAAGAAGCAGATCATATCCTTGTGCCAACTATTGCTGAGTTTATGCTGAAAGTACGCTCTGTGTGTGTGTGTGTGTGTGTGTGTGTGTGTGTGTGTGTTGGATGCTTTAGGTACTTCAATAAGCACTCTGTAATAGTGATAAAATTCATTTTATGAACAAGATAGATCTGTGTCACAGGACACTGTGGCACTGTTTGTTAAAGCTCACGTCCAGAATGAATGATGATGTGTCATCTTATGTTTTGGAGTATTTGAGGACATTATTCAACAAAGGCTCTAACTCAAACCCTGTGTAGTACCCTACTGATGTTAGTTTTGGGGGTGTTTTTTGTGCTCAGGCTGGTTTGGAGGATGTTTTGGTTTAATTTGTTTTGGTTTGGTTTTTGTTTTGTTTTGTTTAGCCTTTTTTCTTTCCTGTGTGTTTGTGTGTTTGTTTTGTTTGGGCTTTTTTTCCCCTCTTTATGAAGCCACTGCACTGGCATAGTGTGTTTTTTCTGTCATTACTGTATTTACACAACATATGGTCTCATAATGGAGGACAGAGCTTATTGTTAAATATTCCAAATTCTTAAAAATATCCATGAAATTTTTAATGTGACAAAAATATGTGTGCAGTTTGGCACATGAGAAATATTGACGATATTCAAAGGAAGATCCCTTTGATCTGCAAACATATATTTTTGATGTATCAGCTTTTTATGCACTGACAAATGTTGATGTACCTCTGTTGTGTAGAATGTGTGTAACTGATGAAATAGTGTGGAGCTACAGTGAGATGAATGTATCATTATATTTCCCTCGATGATAGCATTAGTAATATGTGTAGCCTGGGCATGTTTTTAAGGATTCAGTTAAAATGATTGTTCCGAGATAATTTCAGTAGATTTAAAAGGGCTATTAAACTATGTGTTTTGTTAACAGTGAGTACACCAGTCACAGTATTTCCAGCACACAGAAGGCATTCGAAATTGCAAAAATGAAAAGGCTGTGAATGGACTTTCGAGACTGCACTGCAGTATATCTTAACAATCCTGCTTGAGCATTCTGTGCTTCAGTGAATAAAACAACTTTGTAATCCTAAAAATGATTATTCGTATGTTTTGCGCATTTTTTGAATACTCCCTCACAGTTGGTAGGGTATCTGTTTGCAAGATGGTGTCATTTTGGTAATAAGATAACATCCTTGAGGTGTACCAGTGTTGACTACCGCTTCAGTTTCTTATCTGTTTGCCAGAGTGCAGAGAATGAACAGGAGGGAGGCGTGGGAAAAAGGAAAGCTTGGACATTTTCCAAGACCCCAGTGTATGTGTAAGAGGAGTTATAATTATAGGCTGTGAGGCTGACTTTTATTGGGCATGCTTTTCTGGTGGACTTAAAGCCCCCCTCCATCCCTTCCCAGGTGGTAGCTGACTTTCTTAGCTAGAATTGCTTGACATTCTCAGACATGGCTAAATGGGACCTCTGCCTTTGGGTTCACATGCTGCCAGCTGAAAGAAAGAAACAAATGAGAGCAGATGACAAAACAGACATGCATAGTAAGAAAGAGGAGGAAGAAAAGCAAAGCCAAAAGGTAGGAATAAGAAAGAGAAGGAAAATCGTAGGGAAGGAAGGGATGCTGAAAAAATGTAATGGTGGTAAATACTGAGCTCTAGGAAGTTGTATTTGTATGGTGGGCAGTCTGTTTGTTGCCACAAGAGATGCAATAGCGTTTGCATTCAATATTTTGTTTTACAGTGCTGGCATCTTTGTAATGATGAAACAGTTATTGGGATGGTGCAATTTGAGGGGGGCATTTAATGGTATTTCTTGTCAAGGCCGTGTGGTTGGTGATAATCTCGTAATAATTTTGCAGGGTTGTTTGTGATGTTCCTTTTTGAAAAGTTTCTTCAAATAATTGTTTTGGACTTCTTTCTTGCTTGTATAAAATACATCCTTGATGTGGCAAAATCCACAATAATTTAGAGATCCCCTAAACCTTCAAAGCAGATACTAATGAACATTGCATATATTTCTTTATGAAAAAATGAGGAGGGAAATTGAAATTTAAATGGAGGTCTGAAAGTGAACTGAAAGAAATTCTGCACTTGACATACTAACACGAGTTCTAAATTACATGTTTTTGCATTGTGTTTAAGGCTTTGTTTAGTGTTCTGAAGGGAAAAGATGCCTCTGGTTTTTTAGATTAGATTGTTTTTCACACAACAAAAGCTTGTTGTCTGCCTGAACTTCGAGATTAGAAAGTTCAAATCCTAATTTGCCAGATATTTTGACTATTGATCTTATCTAATTAACTTTGATTCTTAAATTGAGTTAACCTGCTACAATTTGGCTTAAATATTAAATATTTTCTATTTAATAGAATTTTTTAAAAATTTTGACTTCATTATTTTTTTGTAAATGCAAAATCCTTTTTAATGTCTTACTGTGTTTGGTTGTGGTAAATACTGGGTCATAGGTGTGCTCTCTGCATGGACTACTTTGAGCCTGGTGTGTTTTGCCCCTTTTATATTTAAGACTATCCTGTCATATTGGTTTCAACATGAACTGGGTTTATTGCATAAAATTACAGTAAATGTGGAAGAATTTAAAGTACAAGTATTTATGTAAACTTCTAAAAGACAGTAGGTATTAACTAAAAAAAGTGCCGTGTGTAACTTGACTCAGTTATGCTTTCATACATGATGAATACAGTCTACACATACTTTGACAGTACTGAGACCTTCCATTTGCATCTGAATTTGTAAGCTCAAATATAAATCTTCAATGGTTTAAGAAAACAGAAAATAGCTAATGTAGATTAATGGTGTGACTTGTTCTCATCCACTGTCTGTTTTTCTGTACTAGGCTTGATGATCTTCTGTTTAGCCTTGCACTACTAAAATACAGCTAAAGAAGTTTTTAGGGATTGATTGAGAAGGGATAAAACGTCAGGTTGCAATATGAAGACAGTTGGGAATGTGGAAATCAATAATTTTAAATTCACTTTGAGCATGAAAGGATAGAAAAATTCTATTGCAACTAGTACTACTAAAAAAGGTAGCTCTGGGTGGGAGGTGTGTGTGATCTGGCAGATGAATTTTTAAAACATGATTTGCTCATCAGGTTGTGTAAAATCTAATACTTTGTTTTCCACATCCATCTAATCTGTTTTTATTCTTTCTTGAAAAGAATTTAATAAACTTTACAGTAAACTGGTAGAACACTAGTCATACAGCACTCCACTTATTTCCAGTTGCTGCTGCCTCATGAATGACTAGCTCATCACCTTATGAATATGTTTCATTACTGTTGCAAATCTGTACCACTCATTTTTGTACTGTCAGTAAAGCTTTTACAGAAGTTAACAATGAAAGTATGACTAAAATATGCTGTCTATTTCTCAACTATAATTTATTAGGAGAGGGTTGGAGCAGGTTCTCAGATTACAATTTTGTTTCATTTACTGTACATTCATGTTACTGGATTATTGCGGTGCTTCATATTCTCAAGATAGCTGAATGAACTGTTTGCCAAAAATGAAGAAAATCTAGGAAAATAATTAGTTTGGTGGTCTTGCCTCTCTCCCTGCTGCTTCTTTTTTGTGACAGACAATGCTGTTTCTTATACATGTTAGTAAGTTCTCACTTGGCGTATTGTGCATGCAGGACTATTTGATCCTTATTCCCTGAGTCTTGCTCTCTTATCATTCTATAATTTTCATATGAAACATGAATTTAATAGAAATATATAATCAGATATATTTGTTAGGATTTTTTTTATTGTCTTCTTTCCCTGGGAGTTACCCCATGTATGCATTCTGTATCTTTTTGTTCTTCTGTAACTGTAATCTACACTTAAGCAATTATGGATGTGTCTAACAAGGACTCAGTTTTTCTTCTGCAATTCTCACACATTTAATGAATATAACTAACTTGCTTCAAGAAAGGTTTGCTTTGCTTATTAATAATCACACCACAAATACCTACTAAGTACAGAATAAATAAGTTATATCCTTCAGAAGGATTTTTGTTTACTAGCTCAGAAATGTTAGTTTGAAGTCAAAAGCTAAAAATGTTAACAGAATAGCAAAGCAATAATGGATAGAGATTTCCTGTGTGCACTTTTCCAGTGTGTTTTCTATACTTTGAACATCTTTCTGAGAGTATGTTTAACGATTTGAGATATGAATATTTTTGTTAAACCTCTTTAATACAGCCTTTTAGGTTCAAGCTTTTATTGAAGACATAATGTTCTTAATTTTCAGCTTTAAATAGAAAATGCTTTTTATTTATCAGTTAAGAAAATACTATTCTAAACACTTGTTATTTTACTGAGTTTCTCTGTGTGTGCAGGGAGGCTAAAGGCTATGCTAAATTTGTTGAGATGCTTGTTTTTAAAATTTAAATAAGCTATTTTGCAAATAATAAATTTTATTTGAATGTACTTCTACTTACCAGTACAAAACTTGATCTACTTATTGTTAAATTTTTCTTTTCTAAATTTGAAAAAAAATTTTTGTTCATTACCTATTTTAATGAATACATTAATTCTATTCTGTTTACTGAACTTCCCCTGAGCAAAAAGAACTTGCACATTATGCCACTCCTATCTCACAATATGCTGATGTGGCAGAAAGTCGAGATTTTTAATTGCAGTGCTGGAGATCGATGTTAATGAAAGGTTACTTTTTGCTTGTTGTACTTGCTGCTGCCTTTTGTGAAGTGAGTATGGTATGGGTAATAACATCTGTTCAGCAGAGTGTTGTTCTCCTTTTCAGTTCAAATGAAAAATGGCCAAAATCTTACCATTTATAGTAAATGTCTTAAAAAAATGTAAAATAATACTGCAATTAGCAATCTGTCTTGCAGTATAAATATTTGCATTAAAATATAAAAAAATAATTAAAATTGTATAAATAGTCTTGCTTCCTAGTATTTTCTCTGTGTGTGTATTTATTGAATTTAAGAATCTTTTGTTTTATAGAAGGTGACATGAGTGTGCAAGTGATTTTGCATGGCAGAAAATCCCTCTGTTATATACAGTTACATGTATAATTAAATGTAGAAATTAATGTGAGTCTGTTTATTCAGAAACTGCCTAGCATTTGCAGACACAGATTACATTCATTTCTATGTGGTAGTCAATGATTTTTAAAGACAGTAATAAAACCAACTGTATGTTCAATATCTAGGCATGTACGACTTTGTACCTGTGGCAAATTCTGAGGAATAGAGAATTTGTAAATTAATGCAAGGACCTGACATTTATTTTGTAATAAATTATTGTAAAGAGACTTTTTGGAGATAAGTACAAATCATATGTTCATTTGTATGTACAATTTAATAACCAAACACAAGACTATTATGAGCATTTGTATTTCCTTCTACTTTCTCAGTGAGCTGTCTTTTAGTAACTGTAGACTGCACATGTAATGGAGAAAATATTTCTAAATTAATGGGAAAAGTATCTTTTAAATAAGAATTAAAACATCTTTGAATAAGAAGTACATCAAATGAATCAGTAAGTACTACTGTTCATTTCATACTAAATACTATTTTTCTTATTAAAGTTACTCCAAAGTAACTGAACAGTAACAGAACAGTAACAGTAACAGAAGACAAAACTAGTAATAGAAACTCAATAAATTCAGTTCTGTTACTGCCGTTTGTATGTGGTTAGCCATTATGTGGCTGTTCTTCAGAATTGTAATAGATATAAAAAAATGCATTCCATTAAAAAAAAATAGTAGATCTCATTATTAGCAATACTGTGGCTATGTAGAAATGTATCACTTGTACTTTGAAATCCTGCCGTCTGTATACACTGTTTTCACACAGTTTGCTTGTTAATAGTGTCTATATACTGTAGCATTATATTAATTTATAAAGTACTGTTTCTGAAGCATTAAAAGTTAATATATGCTATGTCAGGTCGCAATAGGAAGAATATCAGAGTATTTTCTGTCTCCTAAGTTATAGAAATACTCTTGAGGGGCATTATGCAAACATTTTGAGGTTTGATGCTTGATAGATTTGTATTAGAAGTCAGCTTGTTTGTGCAAAAGTATCTAACGTAAAATTTTTTTAGCGGCAAAGTATTTAGTGTGACCATTATTTAGCAGCATAGTTGTTGTGAAGAATGGTTAAGGTCGTGTAATGAGAGAAACTATGTCATACCTTTCATGGTTTCATGTTTGTTGAGATCATTAGCAATGTAAGGCTGTTAATTTACCCCATTTCTTTTTCCTGTATATGTAATATGTATTTGTTTTGTTCCTGTGATAAAATAGACTATCTTGCTGCTGCAAACATTAAAGTAGGGTTTTTTTGATGTAGCTTTTCTTTACATCTGCCAGTCTCAGTTGTGCTCTAGTGTACATAGCAGTTCCCTTTAGGTTCACTATTTTGTGAAGGTTATTTAAAATATATATTTACTCTTGCTTAAGTAAAACTGACTCGGTGTAGTTGAAATGAACTAATTAATACCAAAGGTCAGGCTCTACATAATAAAATACATCCCTATATGATTACTTCGTACTAGGTTTTTGTGTCTTAGGTGTTTGTTTGAGCAAGTCTTTTTTATATTGTTCTTGACCGGTGTTACACTGCATGATCTATGTAGTGCTGAAAGTGAGTAGCTTCATTTGCTCTATTTATAGGTCAAATGAAACAAAACAGAATGCACCTAGCTATTCACTATTTTTATCTTGGTATATGGATAATAGTAATTCTGGAGAAAAAGAAAAAAAGTACATAAAAGAAAGCACCTCATCACAAGAAAAAGGCTCCTTTTTGAAGAGGGACTAATCAAATGACACTGATGAAAAGAGTTCTTTGAATCTTTATTATCTGATGTAGATGGCTGAACTCTCGAATTTTGTACTTATGAGTCACATTTTTCAATGCAGTTTGTCAAACTAGAATGTGATTAATCTCTCTGTCATTCTGAATTGATATCAGGAAACTTGTCAGAGTGTACATAATGATGTATGACTTTGTCAGCTTTTGATAGTAATATTATATTTACAACTTACAAAATTTAAGCATGCATCACATTGACCTTGAAATGAGCTTATTCTGTTCCCATGATTTGTGAAAACACATGGCTCTTGATAAAAAGAAAACCAGCACTTTGCTGAAAGAATGGAGCTCATTTTAGCTTTTCGCTCTCATTAATTAAGAATGCTTGTTGTTGCACACCAGCTCATGTGCTAACAGTTTGTTTGAAATTTTATTACAATTTTTTTCATCTTTCCTTTCTGCCTGTATGTATCACTTGAAAGACATAAAAATATCTTAAAGCATTGTTTAAATTTTCAAGTGCTACCTAACATATCAAAATACTATTTTACAATTTATATCAGGCACTCCATGTACCTAAGACAAGTTTAGTACTGAAGGGAAGTGTACAATGTATATATTTGACCTGAGAGTTAAAGGGATTTTATTTTCACTGCCAGCAGGACCTGGCTAAAATCCTGCAGAATGTCAAGGCAGAGAAAATGTCTGTTCTTTCACGGTGTTAAGCTTTTCTAGATGCTGTAACACTGGAGTTTTCCAAACAAGACAAGCTTTCCTTGTAGTCTTGGGTAAATCACCTAACTCCTTTGTGCATTGTTTTCCCCGTTGGCACAACATTGCTAATGAAAGCTACCTCATGAACTGTTTGAAGAGCCATTAGTATTCTCAGTCTCCTTTAAGACTGAGACTTAAGCCTCAGGGCAGGTATTGTGTGAATTGTTCAAGTTTGACCCTTAAAAATATATTAATTTAGCTGGGAGTCAGAATAGATGTAAAGCTATGGACTAAAATGTTTGACAGTAACACTAAGGGAAAAAACCTATTCATAGGTTTTTTTTCAAGGCCTAGATTTGTCTGTCATAAAATCATGTAGATTGGAATGGATGTCCAGAAGTGATCTGGTCCATGGACCTTAAGACGTGATCTAGTCCAGCTCCCTGATCAATGCAGATGTGTTTCGAATATCTGCAAGGATGACGATTCCACATGTCCAGTATCTGATCATCCTCATGCTGTTGTACTCTCGCTAACACAGCAAGTTACTCGTTCCAGTGAGGCAGATACTTGGAATATCCACTCATCTGCTGTGTAGCAATACGTTGTTTCACTACTGAAGATGGATAAATTACTGTCAGACTGTAGTGCTTGATAAATTGAGTCATGTTTCAAAAATATGAAGTAATTTTAAAAATTGGAAGCATGAGTTTTATTTCTTCCAGACTTTATGTAAGGGACAAGAGCTCTACATATCAGAGATTAAACAATTATTAGCAAGAATAAGAAACTGGACTAAGATTTTATATACTTTCAAACATTAACCTTTATTTATATATAGAGTAATCATATTAAATATTTTAAGAAAGGAGTAGTGAAAAATAGATTGAAAAAACATAGTTGGAAGCTGTTTATGTTCTATGGTGTATTGTAGTCATAGAATTGTGTCTGAATAGTTCTTCTTGGCAATCTTGTGGAGGGGTGGTGAAAATAAAGACAAACAGATGAGAAATCTTTTGTGAAGTTTTAAGGCTAGTAAGCAAGGGATATTGACCTTTTCAATGGATCACTAAGACAGAGGAATGTAAATATTTTAGGGAACATTCAGTAATACTGCCCTATTTGGAAGACACTGTATGCTAAAGAAATACGGTTGTAAAGACCACCAAACAACTGAAAGCTCTCACATCAGGTCTGATAGTCATCATAGTTTTTTTCAGCAAATGAAATTTTTTGTAGGGGCAATAGCTGATTTCCTATCCACACATTTATTGGAGTATGCTGCTAATTTCCTGTATGCCTTTATTGTGGGAGGAATGACATTTCTGACAGAGGAAAAATGCTATCTCTGTATATGTGCAGGTGCCAGAAAAGAAAGAATAACCTTTTGGGTAGAAATGGCAATTTACAATAAAAAAGCCAACAAAAACCCCTACAGCCCCCTGAAAGTACTTATGTAACTAATACAATTTTACAAGGAAGTAAGAGGTATTATCTTGTACAGTAAGGAAGCTTTTAGGAAGGTTTTCAGAAGTCTCTGAGGAGATGTGGGCAGTGGTAGTTGATCTATGGACAGACA
>NW_008657886.1:10704-12628 GCF_000695815.1 Acanthisitta chloris | reverse complement strand
TACAGGTGGAGTAAGAGTGGTGGTAATTTAAGCAAACCAGCTAAATACTAGAAAGAATGTGTGCTGGAGAACTTGCCTTTATATTTGTGGTTGCCAGTCTGCATTGTACGCACATTGACATGAGAAGAAATGATAGGGGATTCAGGTGCTCCTAAATATATATAATATTTTTTAATATAAAAATAGGAGCCTTAATTGCAGCTTTATGGCATTGAAAATTAGAATGTATGTAATTATTGCATTGTATTTTTATGTATCTGACAAAGGAAAAGTCAAAGGAGAATTATGTGAGTAGTTGCTTCTGCTATGGTTTGAGCAAATTGTTCAGTTCTCTGGATGGAAGGTGTTAGTAATTATAAATTGTAATGGGAGACAATTATTTTTAAGCTGGTGGGGTAGATATAGGAATTCTTAATCTTATCTCTTTTACTAGCTGGTATTTTGATTTGAAAGGAAACAGTTACATTGTTAATAACTCATTTATTCTGTGTATAGATAAACTGTCATTTTGTGAGTAACTTTCAGTAGCTTTGGTCAAGTGAGATTTATTTGATACTGTTCTCCCAATGTGCTTTGACAAGTGGTTAAAAATATTTTTTTTAATAAAGTTTAGCTCATTCTGGTTAGGCAGAAGCCTATAAAGTGTGTCTCTTTAGATAGGGCATTTTATGTATGAGAAACATAATAAAAAAAACCTTTCCAGGAATGAAAAAATGTGTAGATCTTCTTTCCGGGAACTACAGTCCAGTAGTTTTGAAAATCCTCAGTTTAATGCATTTAATTCTTTTGGAAAAGGGCAGCATCTTGTCTTCAGCTTATTGGCCAGAATGCTTTGAATTACAATACCTAGCTCTTAGATAATTCTCTGCATTTCTAAAGTAATCTATAAATATGTAGTAGTTAATCCTCTTGAAGTGTATCAATATTAAACAATGAAAGGCTTCATGAAACCTAGACTTTTTCTGATACCTCAGATTCTCAGGCCCACAAGAATTAAAGATTTTTGTCTTCTCAAAAGATATTTTCCCAATATTTTGATGGATAATATATGTAATTAATGTGATATTTTTAATAATATTATAAACACATTTGTATTCTAGGGATTCATTTACCTCCACTTCTGTTTTTGACAACTCAGGCATTACATATGTGCTTCCTGTTTTTGTAACCATGGAACTTAACTAACTACAACAGAATAATGACAGGGACTTGAACAGTGCCTACTGAAACATTGGCTCAGATTAAAATCATGTAACAGATTTGTTCTTGTAAGTGATCTATGATAAGATCATTAATGCATGGAGGTCTACTAGTTCTCTAGTGCTAAAACTCTGGTGGCCTTTAAGTTGTGGTTACTAAGCAAGAGTGAAGGCTTATGGTTCATATGGTTAGCTGTCATTTTCAGTAAGATTTGGAGGGTGAAGGAGAAGTGAAAGTACTGTACTAAATATAACTTTCATAGTGGAAAATACTTAGAATTTAAAAAGAGCATTTGTACTGAAGTTTCTAAAAATTTTCAGTGTCAATATATTTTTGTTGTTTTACTTAAAATAAAATTGAAGTCAATTCTTTCTATGTTTCAAATAACTGTCTTGTGTTATCTTCTGCTCTGCAGCAAAAGCTGTCATACTAGCATTTGCATTAAGCTGTGCACTTGTTTTTAATTAAACATCTTGGATATAGGAAGGAAATATTTAAAGCAGAGATTGAAGGAAGTGTAGAACTTAACAGTCCACCACAGTATAAGTGTGAGACAGAGATGAATAAAATTCTGGAAGTTTTTAACCTCTGCCTCAAAATTGACAATGTAGTTGTGCATAATATTGAGGGTGAAGACTTCAGCACCCTGTCAGTGATTATTTGGCAACAGGAATGAACATCTCCTAAGAATCCTTTTATGTTTCACTTTACCACACTCTCAGAA